>NC_041388.1:519944957-520003766 GCF_002162155.2 Triticum dicoccoides
CGTAAAACGGACCAAGAATAATCCACCTTGGTCGTACAACCTCTCTCTTGTTGTTGGTCAAAGTGATGGTCGTCCATGCGACCCCGGAGATGGGCTAGCTCGCCAATAATCACGCAAGTAGCTAATCCCTGAAGACAACCAGTGCATGCGTGTGGCCCAAACATATGTATGGAGAGGTGTGTTTTTGAGTAACAATGAAACAACTTTGACGTGGCACCGTGATTTCGAACTAGAAATCCCCACACTGAGTGAGGGTTAGGTTGATGATGCATATGTATATTACACCACACTTTAAGCCAACGACGGGGATTCATGCATGCACGCGTGCATAGTATATGTGCTCAAACTTAAGGTCTGAATCTCACCATGACCTATACTACGATAACATGAACCAAATGAAGAATCTGCCATGGTAACATATCTTGTTGTTGGTCAAGGTGATCATGGATGTCCACGCGGGCCCACGAATATATAGGGTTGTCGCCGATAACCACACGAGGGAGTGTACTGTTTGAAGGAAACGACTACATGCATATGGACGGAGGTAATGCGTGCATGCATGTTTGAATACACAACATTGATGTGGCGCGTGCGTAAAAAATAGTACACTTGCTAGCTCCCCACACAGAGCGAGAACGGTTCATGATGTGTCATTGTACTAGCCACTTCGACTCAATGGGAGGGGTTCATGCGTACACATGCATGTGTCTGTGCTCAAACTATATCATGCATGTCATCCCAGAGCAAAAATAATAAGCCCCTCCTAAGTCAAATTAACATGTCTTGTTGTTGGCCAAAAAGTAGTGATGGACCAAGCAGGCCCACAGATGGAAAGCATCGATATCACTGATAACCGTTTAAGTGGGTGCGAGAGGACAACCACCACCACTTTGCATGTAGGCCAAACATATATATGTTGAATACCCAAAATGCACAACTTTGATGTGCCACATGCCTCAAAACCGTAAACCATGCACCCGCACAGAGTGAGGTTCATCAAGCGTACTACATATGATGGTCGTCCCCTTCCCCCCTCTGCACAGCATACTTTATGCTCCTGCCGTAATATATGTACAACCCAAAAGAATCATCATCGATGGTGAAATTAATTAACCTCTACCAATGTAGGTCAAATTGACGCATGCATCGACGATGCCCTCATGGGCCCACAGATGGAAGCGTACCACGTGAGTGTCCTAGCTAGGATATGCATGTGGCCCAAAAAGGTGTTGTGTGATGTTTGAATAGCCAATTTCACAATTTAGATGTGTCACGTGCCCCGGAAACTAAAAAGTCCCGACACTGAGTGAGGTGTGCTTGTTCACGGGCGCGTACGCATAGTATATATGCTAGTCCCCTCCCACCTCTTCGACGCATACTATGTACCATCATAACACAAACAAAAAAGATTCTACCTTGTTGGTCAAATTGACCTCACTGCCGGCTGTTCGTCAAAGTTATGGACGATGACCTCGCGGGCCCACAGAAAGCATCACACGTGATTATCGAGTGTCGTGTAGGACAACCATCGACTGCATGTGGCCAAAACATTTATGTATGAAAGGGATGTCTAATGTTTTAAATAATGATTTCACAACACTGATGTGGCACCGACCTGCCTAACAAAACGGCCAACCCACATGATGGCTTGATACGTCTCCGTCGTATCTATAATTTTTTATTGTTCCATGCCAATATTATACAACTTTCATATACTTTTGGCAACTTTTTATACTATTTTTGGGGACTAACATATTGATCCAGTGCCCAGTGCCAGTTCCTGTTTGTTGCATGTTTTTTGTTTCGCAGAATATCCATATCAAACGGAGTCCAAATGGGATAAAAACAGATGGAGAATATTTTTGGAATATTTGTGAAATATGGAAGAAAAATAAACGCGAGAAGGTTCCCGAGGGGGCCACGAGGCAGGGGGCTCCTGCCCCCCTGGGCGTGCCCCTGACCCTCATGGGCCCCCTGTAAGGTGGTTGCTGCTCTTCTTTGGCCGCAAGAAAGCTAATTTCTGGAAAAAAATCGAAGCAAGGTTTCAATCCAATCGGAGTTACGGATCTCTGGATATATAACAAAAGGTGAAAGGGCAGAATCTGAGAACGCAGAAACAGAGAGAGACAGAGAGATAGATCCAATCTCGGAGGGGCTCTCGCCCATCCCACGCCATGGGGACCATGGACTAGACGGGAAACCCTTCTCCATCTAGGGAGAAGGTCAAGGAAGAAGAAGAAGGAGGGGGTATCTCTGCCCCTCGCTTCCGGTGGCGCCGGAACACCGCCGGGGACCATCATCATCACCGCAATCTACACCAACACCTTCGCCATCTTCACCAACATCTCCATCACCTTCCCCCTCTATCTACAGAGGTCCACTCTCCCGCAACCCGCTGTACCCTCTACTTGAACATGGTGCTTTATGCTTCATATTATTATCCAATGATGTGTTTCCATCCTATGATGTATGAGTAGATTTTCGTTGTCCTATCGGTGGTTGATGAATTGCTATGATTGGTTTAATTTGCTTGTGGTTATGTTACTATCCTTTGGTGCCCATCATATGAGCGCGCGCGTGGATCACACCATAGGGTTAGTTGTATGTTGATAGGACCATGTATTGGAGGGCAAGAGTGATATAAACTTCAACCTAGCATAGAAAATGATGCATATGGGATTGAAGGGGGACCAATATATCTTAATGCTATGGTTGTGTTTTACCTTAATGAATGTTAGTAGCTGTGGATGCTTGCTAATAGTTCCAATCATAAGTGCATAGAATTCCATGTCAAGGATGAGATGCTAGCAGTGGCCTCTCCCACATAAAACTTGCTATTGGTCTAGTAACGTAGTCAATTGCTTACGGACAATTTCGCAACTCCTACCACCACCTTTCCACACTCGCTATACTAACTTTATTGCTTCTTTACCTAAACAGCCCCTACTTTTTATTTACATGCTTTCTATTATCTTGCAAACCTATCCAAAAACACCTACAACGTACTTCTAGTTTCATACTTGTTCTAAGTAAAGCAAACGTTAAGTGTGCATAGAGTTGTATCGGTGGTCGATAGAACTTGAGGGAATATTTGTTCTATCTTTAGCTCCTCGTTGGGTTCGACACTCTTACTTATCGAAAGAGGCTACAATTGATCCCCTATACTTGTGGGTTATCATGGCTCACAAGTCGTAGTGTACTACGAGCCACCCGCAACCCCCAGACGCACACACCCACACACACACCGTGAATCCACCGCAACTACGATGCATGTTAAATTAATTATCCTGCGGTGAACATATATGCTACCGAAGGAGGGACGTTTTAATTTCAAAAAAATCATAGAGATCATTAATACGTTTTAGTACATTGATTGACTGATTTTCTGCTGGTATGATGTGCAAAAATCAAATTTGAGCTACATGCACACGTGACAGTGCACCTAAATGGATTGCAAAAACACATGTGTGTCACTGCATGCATGTTTACTCCCCGTGCAACAAATTTCAAACATTGAGAATCTTGATTTTTAAATTTGAGTACATCCAAAACTTATTTGAAGTTCATGAAACTTATCGCGTTGTCATATGGACACCAATACAAAGTGGCATTGTACTTTTTTTGTCAAATTTGAGACGAGTTTTGATTTAATCTTTATCTAATTACAAACGGGAGATTATTAATAATTGGGAACCAATATCCCAAACGGATTATTTATTCGAACCGTGAGCGTTAGACCAACAATGGATACGTGCCATGCTTCGGTTAACCAATAAAGCGGCAGCATTAATCTTCCAAATAGAAAAACAATATACGGGTCGCTCGTCGTGCGAGCAGGAATGAGTTGATGGAACGCATGCGAGCAATCCGCCGCGCAGGCAGACTGGGAGGCGTGCGTGCAGATGTGTGAATTGACGGAGGCGTGCTCGCTGCGCAGTGTCATCGGGAGGCGTGCGAGTAGCTGTGTGAAACTTTGGTAGGCATGCCAGCAGTCCGGTGCGCTGACTCACCAGGAGGCAAGCCATCGGTTTGAACATCTCCCGCCTACCTCCCACAACTCCCACTACTCCATATTAATGGTGCGCCCGAGCGGCCGCACCCCCCATCCTCGCTACACGCAAACAACCCTCTTTCTCCGCTTGCATCCTCGACGCCGCTCTCAGTCCACAAAGCCGTCAGTGTATGAGGATGCCGCCAAAGCGCCCCATCGGAGGGAGTGGCGACGCTAGGGCTGCTAAAGCACCGGAGCACGGCGCGGATATGGAGACAGAGGTTGCCGTCACCACCGGCGAGTTATCGTTGCACCCTAACGTTGTCGACAGGGTCGATTTTTCACAGCCGGAGGCGGGGTTCCACACCGACTCCAAAGACCACTCCGATGACGACTCCCACTCCGACGACCACTCCGGCGACGACTCCGACAACGAAATCTGAGTAAGTTTCGTTAGATTCGTTTAGTGTATTGATTGTTGGAATGGTACAGGTGATAAGTGATTAGTTGTTTCATCTGTGCAAATGATTTCTGCTAGTAATCCGACTAGGGTTAGTGTTCATGCTAATAATTCCTAGCCAGGACTTGAAAATTGATTTCGAATGACCTACATATGTTTGTGCCATTATTTTCTTCAAGATTGGTGTGTACATAGATGACTGTGATTAAAAATCGAACCATAAATTCCTAATCCTACTTCACGGCATGTAATCAGTGATTTGATGCCAAAATTGTTTTACTATTTGTATAGGTGTTGTCTCACGATGTGGAGAGCGAGGATGAAGATGCCCAGAGGAGGTACAAGAGGCGAATCCTGAGGGAGCTTTATGCGGGAATGCATAACATGCATATTAGGACTTGGAACGACGGCTATGGATGCCCATTTTGCAACCACAAGCTTCATGACGCGTATCTAAGTGTTCTGGCGCATGCAAGAGGACGGGACGTTGGCTCCTTCAAGCAGGAGTATTCTCACACGGTGGCACACGGTGCGTATGCGGAGTACCTGGAGAAGCTTCAGGATCGTGTCGGTCGCATCTGATATGAGATGTGGGATGGATTGAACTATGTGCACTTGAGTATGCTTAATGACGGTTGAACTATGTACTTATGGTTGACCTATGCTTATGTATGTGTACGCTTATTATCTATGTCTGATTATGTTAAATATTTCGCCTAATTTTGGTAAAAATTTACAACGGGGACCAATAAACCAGGACGGAGGTAGTACGTCAATCACACATGGTTCCTAAAATTGGAACCGTGTGCAAGGACTTTCAGTTTTCCCGCTATGTCAATCACACACGGTTCGCTCTAGCAAATCGTCGCCCCCAAAATTCTTTATGGGACAGAAAACCATCACCACCCAATTCAAAAAAGAAAAAAAAAAGAAAACCCTCACCATCCCCACGTCACAAAAACCCTAACCCCGCCAGCCACCCCCTCGTCCCCTCCGATGCATTCCCCATTCAAACCTGCACAAGCTCCTCCGCGTCTATGCCATGGCACCGCCTATCGCGGTGGTAAACACTTAGCTCAACGCCTGCCGCCGCTGCCAGGCTGCCGGCAAAGCCCACCACATTTCGCCACTTCTGCTTGCCGCCACCTATCGCCATCGACTTTCTCGACACTGCTGGCGCTCGACCCAGCTCCGCTTGGTTGGGCAATATGCCGTACTGAGGGTTGTTTCTCATGGACGACATGGTAAATAATTTAACGAGATATTATCTCATCTCTTATCCCAGTTCATCTGCATCCTTTAATCACTGCGCGAAAATCACCGTGAATTCTTTTTATTCGAGCTGATTTGAGGGCTTTCTTTCATTCATAGAATGTACAGCGCGCCGACACTTCAGAACTTTGCGACTGTTACCAGAGATTCCGTCTCACCGTACCAGATAACTTGAGGACGCGTGCGGTAGGTTCAGTCTCACCCTAAATTGGTTGACATGGCCTACTTTCCTGGACATATTCTAAATATTGCCACATTTGTATAAAATGTGCCACATGCACCGAATACTTCAAAGGGGATTTTCCCCCTCTTCTTTCTATATTTTGCAAATTAATGATGTATTGTTCTTTCGATTACTATCATATTTCCATGATATCATGTTTATCCTATCAGTTTAATTACAGATTTTTTCCTTCGATTTCAACTATTGTACAGTTCTTTCAATTTGGGCTCATATTTTCTTGTTACCATAATTTCTTTAACAATCCAACCATTTTCTGCATAACATCCCTTGCTATGCAACAGATTATGTAGTGCACAATTTTTCCCTTTACATACATCAAGGCTCCACGGATGTCATACTGCACAAAAACATGGACTTACAATCGTTGCTACTATAAGACTTGATGAATGTGGTGACTCCGATTTTGGCACTGGATTTTGGAAAGAAATTGCAAAGTTTTATGTACTGAAAGCTGGCACTAAAATTGCACTGCACATAAAAGGGCCTGGTCATGAGATATATGCTAACTTCCCCGACAAAATCATCCGTCCAGACTTTGTTTGAAGTAAGTTTTCATTTCAACTATCTGCATATGTTGACTTACCTAGCAAAGTCAAATGAATTGTGTAATATTTAAGCAACCCATTGTTATTCCCTTTTCTTACTGTATTCCTACCTAATAACTTCTAGTTACCAATACACTTTTCTATTGCTTTGTTTTAACTAAATATTCCCTATACTCCCATTTTTATCAGAAATTGCCACTAACAAGGAGACTCCGGAGGTGGAGAACGGGGCTGCCAACAAGCGGAGGTGGGGTGAGCTAGAACCGCAAGCGACTCCAGCAGGCCTAGACTTAATTAGCAGCCTCCCCAGTGATATGTTGAGAGTTGTCATTGCTACCTCTTGAGCACTGCGTTGGATTTCCCCGAAGAGGAAGGGATGATGCAGCAAAGTAGCGTAAGTATTTCCCTCAGTTTTTGAGAACCAAGGTATCAATCCAGTAGGAGGCTACGCTCGAGTCCCTCCTACCTACACAAAAACAATATCTCAACGCAACCAACACACTTAGGGGTTGTCAATCCCTTCATGGTCACTTACGAAAGTGAGATCTGATAGAGATGATAAATAATATTTTTGGTATTTTTGGTATAAAGATGCAAAGTAAATAAAGTAAAAGCAAAGCAATTATAAAGTGATGGATATTGATAAGATGAAAAAGAGACCCGAGGGCCATAGGTTTCACTAGTGGCTTCTCTCAAGAGCATAAGTATTCTACGGTGGGTGAACAAACTACTGTTCAGCAATTGAGAGAATTGAGCATAGTTATGAGAATATCTAGGTATGATCATGTATATAGGCATCACGTCCGAGACAAGTAGACTGAAATGATTCTGCATGTACTACTATTACTCCACTCATCGACCGCTATCCAGCATGCATCTAGAGTATTAAGTTAAAAATAGAGTAACACCTTAAGCAAGATGACATGATGTAGAGGGATAATTTCATGCAATATGATAAAACCCCCATCTTGTTATCCTCGATGGCAACGATACAATACGTGCCTTGCTGCCCCTTTTGTCACTGGGAAAGGACACCGCAAGATCGAACCCAAAGCTAAGCACTTCTCACATGGCAAGAACAACCAATCTAGTAAGCCAAACCAAACTGATAATTCAAAGAGACTTGCAAAGATAACCAATCATACATAAAAGAATTCGGAGAAGTTTCAAATATTATTCATAGATAGACATGATCATAAACCCACAATTCATAGGTCTCAAGAAACACACCGCAAAAAGAAGATTACATCGAATAGATCTCTATAAGAGAGGGGGAGAACATTGTACTGAGATCCAAAAAGAGAGAAGAAGCCATCTAGCTACTAGCTATGGACCCGTAGGACTGAAATAAACTACTCACACTTCATCGAAGGGCTTGGATGATGATGTAGAAGCCCTCTGTGATCGATGCTCCTCCGATGGAGCTCTGGAACTGGCCCCAAGATGGGATCTCGTGGATACAGAAAGTTGCGGCAGTTGAATTAGGTTTTTGGCTCCGTCCCCAATCGTTTGGGGGTACGTGGATATATATATATATATATGAGCAAGAAGTACGTCGGTGGAGCTTCGAGGGGCCCACGAGGCAGGGGGCACGCTCTAGGGGGGCACCCCCTACCCTCGTGACCACCTCGTGGTTTTATTGATAGAGGGTCCAAGTCTCCTGGATCTTATCTGATGAGTAAATTACGTTGCCGAAGGTTTCATTCCGTTTGGACTCTGTTTGATATTCCTTTTCTGCGAAACCCTAAAACAGGCAAAAAACAACAATTCTGGGTTGGGCCTCCGGTTAATAGGTTAGTCCCAAAAATAATATAAAAGTGGAAAATAAAGCCCAATAATGTCTAAGACAGTAGATAATATAGCATGGAGCAATAAAAAATTATAGATACGTTGGAGACATATCAAGCATCCCCAAGCTTAATTCCTACTCGTCCTCGAGTAGGTAAATGATAAAAACTGAATTTTTGATGCGGAGTGCTACTTGGCATAATTTTAATGAAATTCTTCTTAATTGTGGTATGAATATTCAGATCCGAAAGATTCAAGACAAAAGTTCATATTGACATAAAAATGATAATACTTCATGCATACTAACTAAGCAATTATGTCTTCTCAAAATAACATGGCCAAAGAAAGTTCATCCCTACAAAATCATATAGTTTAGTCATGTTTCATTTTCGTCACACAAGAATGCTATCATCATGCACAACCCCGATGACAAGCCAAGCAATTGTTTCATACTTTAGTAATCTCAAACCTATAAACTTTCACGCAATATATGAGCGCGAGCCATGGACATAGCACTATGGGTGGAATAGAATATAATGAGGGGGGTTATGTGGAGAAGACAAAAAAGGAGAAAGTCTCACATCAACGAGGCTAATCAATGGGCTATGGGGATGCCCACCGATTGATGTTAATGCAAGGAGTAGGGATTGCCATGCAACAGATGCACTAGAGGTATAAATGTATGAAAGCTCAACAAAAGAAACTAGTGGGTGTGCATCCAACTTGCTTGCTCACGAATACCTAGGGCACTTGAGGAGGCCCATTGTTGGAATATACAAGCCAAGTTCTATAATGAAAAATTCCCACTAGTATATGAAAGTGATAACATGAGAGACTCTCTACTATGAAGATCATGGTGCTACAATGAAGCACAAGTGTGGTAAAAGGATAGTAACATTGTCCCTTCTCCCTTTTTCTCTCATTTTTTGGGCCTTTTCTTTTTATGGCTTTTTTTATTCCTCACTTGGGACAATGCTCTAATAATGATGATGATCACACTTCTATTTATTTACAACTCAATGATTACAACTCGATACTAGAGCAAAGATGACTCTATGTGAATGCCTCCGGTGGTGTACCGGGATATGCAATGAACCAAGAGTGACATGTATGAAAGAATTATGAACGGTGGCTTTGACACAAATACTATGTTAACTACATGATCATGCTAGGAAATATGACAATGATGAATGTGTCATGCTGAACGGAATGATGGAGAGTTGCATGGCAATATATCTTGGAATGGCTATGGAAATGCCATAATAGGTAGGTATGGTGGCTGTTTTGAGGAAGATATAAGGAGGTTTATGTGTGGAAGAGCGTATCATATCATGGGGTTTGGATGCACCGGCAAAGTTTGCGCCAACTCTCAATGTGAGAAAGGGCAATGCACGGTACCAAAGAGGCTAGCAAGGATGGAAGGGTGAGAGTGCGTATAATCCATGGACTCAACATTACTCATAAAGAACTCACATACTTATTGCAAAAATCTACAAGTCATCAAAGACCTCGGCACTACGCGCATGCAACTAGGGGGATAGATTGGTAGGAAAAGACCATCGCTCGTTCCCGACCGCCACTCATAAGGAAGACAATCAAATAACACCTCATATTTCAAATTTGTTGCATAACGTTTACCATACGTGCATGCTACGGGTGTCGGAGTAATGGGCCACGGGTAGGCTAACCCGAGCCCCGGAACCTTTCAAGACATCGGGGCAGGCTACGCCTCTCAAGACCCCAGGACACAGAGCTGCCTTTCGAGAAGTCGGTAGCAAGGCAACCGACTAGCCACTTGCGGCCGAGTCCCAGGAACGACTTCAGGATAAGCCGACTCCTGACTGATGACTTCCCGAGAAGCCGACCTTGGGGAGTCGGACCGCGACTCCAACAAACCCCATGTCCTCATCAAGAGGGACAGGACAGGGGAGTGGCTACAGTGAAGCCTGCCCCCACCCCTTTCCAACGGCAGGCATGGCCACAGTACGCCGTACCCATGGAGATCTCCATGCGGCGTGGCACTGTTGCCATGCCGGCCCTGACATCAGCACCAGTGGACCGAATCCTGCGCCCACGACGGCTTGTCTGTATGACCCTGGGGCGGCGGGTCCCACCAGCCAGCGGGACCCCAGAAGACGGCAAGTGCGCCACCAGTCGGACCCATTGGGAGCCGGCCCCCGAGAGTCGGCCAGCCCCTCCCCCGGGGCCCACGCGCCATTAACCAGATGTGACGGAGAGTGGCAATAGTGATCGCCCGCCAGGCGGCGGGGCTGTTGCCACGACTCCATGACCAAGCCCGCATCATTACAAGCACGTCTACAGTAATCAGCAGCCGGCAAGACCCGCCCGCGGCGGACGCGGCCTGTCGGCTCCGTACGAAGCCAGTCGGCAGGGCCCACCAGTCGGCGGGCCCCACCAGTCGGCGGAGAAGACGGAGGCCGGAGGCACTGACGGCTGGGCCCGCGTCCAGCCGGATTACCATTGCACCCCTGGGGGGTAGGCCTATATAAACCCCCAGGGCACCCATGCAAAGGGGGGAATCCATTAGCACTATACCAGATCATATAGGAAGGAGAGAGCTAGCCTTGCCTTCTCCTACCTCTAGGAAACAGCTCAAGGAGCAATCGTGTAAACACTTTGCCATAGTGATCATGCGGAGACCCCGTAGAGCAGCAGTAGGGGTATTATTTCCCCGGAGAGCCCTGAAGCTGGGTAAGATTCACCGGCGTGCATGTCTTTGCCTCATCCCGTTTCCAGGCACCGGCGACGTTCTACTCGCCCCCACCATGATAAGCCATCCTTTGGCATATGTCGCACCCAACCCCCGACAACGGGACATGCAAACCTCAACACAAGTATTAATCAATTTCACAACTATGCAACTAGCATGACTTTGATATTATTACCTCCATATCTCAAAACAATCATCAAGCATCCAACTTTTCTTAGTATTCAACACACTCATAAGAAAGTTTTATTATTAATTTTGCATACCAAGCATATTAGGATTTTAAGCAAATTACCATGCTATTAAGACTCTCAAAATAATCTAAGTGAAGCATGAGAGATCAATAGTTTCTATAAAACAAATCCACCACCGTTCTCTAAAAGATATAAGTGAAGCACTAGAGAAAAACTATAAAGCTAAAAAGATATAAGTGAAGCACATAGAGTATTCTATCAAATTCCAAATCATGTAAGGCTCTCTCAAAAAGTGTGTACATCAAGGATGATTGTGGTAAACTAATAAGCAAAGACTCAAATCATAAAAGACACTCCAAGCAAAAAACATATCATGTGGTGAATAAAAATATAGCTCCAAGTAAAGTTACCGATAGAAGTACACAAAAAAGGGGATGCCTTCCGGGGCATCCCCAAGCTTTGGCTTTTAGGTGTCCTTAGATTATCTTGTGGGTTCCATGGGCATCCCCAAGCTTAGGTTCTTGCCCCTTCTTGTTCCATAGTCCATCAACTCTTTACCCAAAACTTGAAAACTTCACAACACAAAACTTGAAGTAGAAAACTCGTGAGCTCCGTTAGCGAAAGAAAACAAAAGACCACTTCAAGGTACTGCAATGAACTAATTCTTTATTTATATGGATGTTATACCAACTGTATTCCAACTTCTCTATGGATTATAAACTATTTTACTAGCCATGGATTCATCAAAATAAGCAAACTTCACATCTGTCATGGAACACGAAAAACAGAATCTGTCAGAAACAGAACAGTCTGTAGTAATCTGTAGCTAGCGCAAGATCTGGAACCCCAAAAATTCTAAAATAAATTGCTGGACGTGAGGAATTTATCTATTAATCATCTGAAAAAATAATTAACTAAATAGGAATTTCCAAATAAAAGTGACATTAGTTCTCGTGAGCGCTAAAGTTTCTGTTTTTTACAGCAAGTTCAACAAGACTTTCCCCAAGTATTCCCAACGGTTCTACTTGGCACAAACACTAATTAAACACAAAAAACACAACCAAAACAGAGGCCAGATAATTTATTTATTTAATAACAGCAAGGAAAAATATTGGGCTGTCACCTAACAAGCGCTTTTCTTTAAAGCCTTATAGCTAGGCATTGGTAATTTTAATGATGCTCACAAGAAAGACTAGAATTGAAGCACAAAAGGAGCAGCATAAAGCATGTGAAAAACACATCTAAGTGTTGGAAATATGCCCTAGAGGCAATAATAAATTAGTTATTATTATATTTCATTGTTCATGATAATCGTTTCTTATCCATGCTAGAATTGTATTGATAGGAAACTCAGATACATGTGTGGATACATAGAGAACACCATGTCCCTAGTAAGCCTCTAGTTGACTAGTTTGTTGATCAATAGATGGTTACACTTTCTTGACCATGGACATTGGATGTCATTGATAACGGGATCACATCATTAGGAGAATGATGTGATGGACAAGACCCAATCCTAAGCTTAGCTCAAAGATCGTGTAGTTCGTTTGCTGTAGCTTTTCTGAATGTCAAGTATCATTTCCTTCACCATGAGATTGTGCAACTCCCGGATACCGTAGGAGTGCCTTGGGTGGGATAAATGTCACAACATAACTGGGTGACTATAAAGGTACATTACAGGTATCTCCGAAAGTGTCTGTTGGGTTGGCACGAATCGAGACTGGGATTTGTCAATCCGTATGACGGAGAGGTATCTCTAGGCCCACTCGGTAATGCATCATCATAATGAGCTCAATGTGACCAAGTGGTTGATCACGGGATCATGCATTATGGCACGAGTAAATTGACTTGCAGGTAATGAGATTGAACTATGTATTGGGATAGCGACGATCGAGTCTCGGGCAAGTAACATACCAATTGACAAAGGGAATTGTATATGGATTGATTGAATCCTCGACATCGTGGTTCATCCGATGAGATCATCGTGGAGCATGTGGGAGCCAACATGGGTATCCAGATCCTGCTGTTGGTTATTGACCGGAAAGGCATCTCGGTCATGTCTGCATGTCTCCCGAACCTGTAGGGTCTACACACTTAAGGTTCGCTGACGCTAGGGTTGTAGAGATATTAGTATACGGTAACCCGAAAGTTGTTCGGAGTCCCGGATGAGATCCCAGACATCACGAGGAGTTCCGGAATGGTCCGGAGGTGAAGATTTATATATAGGAAGTCAAGTTTCGGCCATCGGGAAAGTTTCGGGGGTAATCGGTATTGTACCGGGACCACCGGAAGGGTCCCGGGGGTCCACCGGGTGGGGCCACCTATCCCGGAGGGCCCCATGGGCTGAAGTGGGAGGGGAACCATCCCCTAGTGGGCTGGTGCACCCCCCTTGGGCCTCCCCCTGCGCCTAGGGTTGGAAACCCTAGGGGTGGGGGCGCCACCCTTGCCTTGGGGGGCAAGGCACCCCCTTGGCCGCCGCCCCCCTAGGCACCCTATGTATAGTGGGGGGGGAGGGAGGGCAGACGCACCCAAGCCCCTGGCATCTCCCTCTCCCTCCTGTGACACTCCTTCGTCTCCCTGCGCTTGGCGAAGCCCTGCCGAGATCACCGTTGCTTCCACCACCACGCCGTCGTGCTACTGGATCTTCATCAACCTCTCCTTCCCCCTTGCTGGATCAAGTTGGAGGAGACATCTTCCCAACCGTACGTGGTATGAACGTGGAGGTGCCGTCCGTTCGGCACTTGGTCATCGGTGATTTGGATCACGTCGAGTACGACTCCATCAACCCCGTTCTCTTGAACGCTTCCACACGCGATCTACAAGGGTATGTAGATGCACTCCTCTCTCCCTCGTTGCTAGCTGACTCCATAGATTGATCTTGGTGATACGTAGAAAATTTTAAAATTCTGCTACATTCCCCAATAGTGGCATCATGAGCTAGGTCTATGCGTAGTTACTATGCTCGAGTTGAACACAAAGCAGTTGTGGGCGTCGATATGGTCAATTTGCTTGCCATTACTAGTCTTATCTTTATTCGGCGGCATCGTGGGATGAAGCGGCCCGGACCAACCTTACACGTACACTTACGTGAGACTGGTTCCACCGACTGACATGCACTAGTTGCATAAGGTGGCTGGCGGGTGTCTGTCTCTCCCACTTTAGTCGGATCGGATTCGATGAACAGGGTCCTTATGAAGGGTAAATAGAAATTGGCAATTCACATTATGGTTTTAGCGTAGGTAAGAAACGTTCTTGCTAGAAACCTATAGCAGCCACGTAAAAACTTGCAACAAGAATTAGAGGACATCTAACTTGTTTTTGCAGCAAGTGTTTTGTGATGTGATATGGCCAAAGGATGTGATGAATGATATATGTCATGTATAACATGATCATGTTCTTGTAATAGGAATCACGACTTGCATGTCGATGAGTATGACAACCGGCAGGAGCCATAGGAGTTGTCTTTATTTATTTATGACGTGCGTGTCAACATAAACGTCATGTAATTACTTTACTTTATTGCTAAAGCGTTAGCCATAGTAGTAGAAGTAATAGATGACGAGACAACTTCAAGAAGACACGATGATGGAGATCATGATGATGGAGATCATGGTGTCATGCCGGTGACAACGATGATCATGGAGCCCCAAAGATGGAGATCAAAAGGAGCAAATGATATTGGCCATATCATGTCACTATTTGATTGCATGTGATGTTTATCATGTTTTACATCTTATTTGCTGAGAACGACGGTAGCTTAAATAAGATGATCCCTCGTAATAATTTCAAGAAAGTGTTCCCCCTAACTGTGCACTGTTGCGAAGGTTCGTTGTTGTGATAGATTCTAACGTTCGAATACAATGCGTGTAAGCCAGATTTACGCACGCAATACACTTAGGTTGACTTGACGAGCCTAGCATGTACAGACCTGGCCTCGGAACACGGAAGACCGAAAGGTCGAGCATGAGTCGTATAGGAGATACGATCAACATGAAGATGTTCACCGATGTTGGCTAGTCCGTCTCCCGTGATGATCGGGCACGGCCTAGTTAACTCGGATCACATTTCACTTAGATGACTGGAGGGATGTCTATCTGAGTGGGAGTTCATTGAGTAATTTGATTAGATGAACTTAATTATCATGAACATAGTCTAAATTGTCTTTGCAAATATGTTGTAGATAAATTGCTCATGTTGTAGCTCCCTGTTTCAGTATGTTCCTAGAGAAAGATTAAGTTGAAAGATATTGTAAGCAATGATGCGGACTAGGTCCGTAGTCTAAGGAGTGTCCTCACTGCTACACCGAAGGCTTACGTCTTTGATACACCGCTCGATGTGCAAACCCCTACAACGTCGTCTGTGGATGTTGTGAACACCTGACAGACACATCCTGATGACTACTTGATAGTTTAGTGCACCATACTTTAAGGCTTAGAATCGGGATTCCAATGACGTTTTGAACGCCATCGAACATATGAGATGTTCCAAGAGCTGAAATTGGGATTTCAGGCTCATGCCCGTGTTGAGAGGTGTGAGACCTATGACAAGTTCTTTTGCCAACAAGATGGAGGAGATAGCTCAGCTAGTGAGCATGTGCTCAGAATGTATGGGTACTACAATCACTTAAATCAAGTGGGAGTTAAACTTCCAGATAAGATAGTGTTTGATGGAGTTCTCTAGACACTATCACTAAGCTACTAGACCTTCGTGATGTATTATGACATGCAAGGGATGCAGTTGATCCCGGAGCTGTTCGCGGTGCTTAGGACCGTAAAAGGTAGAAATCAAGAAGGAGCATCAAGTGTTGATGGTTTAACAAGACCACTGGTTTCAAGAAGGGCAATGGCTAGAAGGGAAACTTCATGGATGGCAAACCAGTTGCCCTCCAGTGAAGGAACCCAAGGTTAAACCCAAACCCGAGACTAAGTGCTTCTATTGTAAGGGGAATGGTCACTGGTAGCGGAATTACCCCAAATGCATGGTAGATAAGAAGGCTGGCAACTTCAAAGTATATACATGTTATTAATGTGTACCTCACTAGTACTCCTGGCAGCACCTAGGTATTGGATACCGGTTCAGTTGCTATTATTGGTGAGTTGAAGCAAAAGCTACGGACTAAACGGAGACTGGCTAAGGGCGAGGTGACGACGAGTGTTGGAAGTGTTTCCAAAGTTGATGAGATAACCATCGCACACTCCATCTGCCTTCAGGATTAGTATTGAACCTAGATAAATGTTACCAGGTGTCTACGTTGAGCATGAATATGATTAGATCATGTACATTGCAATACAGTCATTCATTTAAGTTAGAGAATAATGGTTATTCTGTTTACATGAATGATACTTTTCATGGTCATGCACCCTATGTGAATGGTTCATTGAATCTCAGTCGTGGTAATACACATGTGCACGCCAAAAGATGTAGAGTTAATAATGATAGTACCACTTTCTCGTGGCACTGCCGCTTAGGTCATATTGGCGTAAGATGCATGAAGAAACTCCATGTCGATGGATGTTTGGAGTCACTTGATTTTGAATCACTTGACACATGCGAGCCATGCCTCATGGGCAGGATGACTAAGACCCTGTTTTCAGGTACAATGAAACGGGCAAGTGACTTGTTGGAAATCATGCATGCTGATGCGTGTGATCCAATGAGAATTGAAGCGTGCGGTGGATATCGCTATTTTCTCATCTTCACTGACGATTTAGGTAGATAGAGGTATATCTACCTAATGAAGCACAAGTCTGAAACATTTGAAAAGTTCAAGCGATTTCAGAGTGAAGTTAAGAATCATCATATCAAAGAAGATCATGTTCCTACGATCTGATCAAAAGGGGATTTTCTGAGTTATGAGTTTGGGAATCACTTAAGACATTGTGGAATTGTTTCGCAGTTGAAGCCACCTGGAACACCACAAGGTAATGGTGTATCCGGACGTCGTAATCGAACCTTATGAGATATGGTGGGATCTATGATCTACCGCTATTATTTTGAGGTTATGCATTAGAGACAACTGCATTCACTTTAGATAGGACACCGTATAAGTCCGTTGAGACGACGTCGTATGAACATTGGTTTGGCAAGAAACCAAAGTTGTCGTTTCTTAATGTTTGGGGCTGCGATGCTTAAGGCTTCAGCTAGAGAAGCTCGAACCCAAAGCGGACAAAGACATCTTCATAGGATACCCAAAGGTGACAGTTGGGTATACCTTCTATCTCAGATCCGAGGGCAAATTGTTTGTCGCTAAGAACGGGTCCTTTCTCGAGAAGGAGTTTCGCTCGAAAGAATTGAGTGGGAGGAAGATAGAACTTGATGAGGTTGTCGAACCTTTATTTCAACCAGAGAGTGATGCAACACAGAAAGATGTTTTCTGTGGAGCCTACATCTGTTGAATAGGAAGTTAATGATAGTGATCATGAAGCTTCGGATAAAGTTGCTATCGAACCCCGTAGGTCGACAAGGATATGTACTACTCCTGAGTGGTACGGTAATCCTGTCTTGGATATCATGTTGTTAGACAACAATGAACCTACGAGCTATGGAGAAGCGATGGTGGGCCCGTATTCCGACAAATGGTTAGAAGCCATGAAATCCGAGATAGGATCCATGTATCAGAACAAAGTATGGACTTTGGTGGACTTTCCCGATGATCGGCAAGCCATTGAGATAAATCGATCTTTAAGAAGAAGACGGACATGGGCGGTAATGTTACCATCTATGAAGCTCGACTTGTGGGAAAGAATCTTTTCACAAGTTCAAGGAGTTGACTACAATGAGAATTTCTCACCCGTAGCGATGCTTAAGTCCGTTGGAATCTTGTTAGCATTAGCTGTATTTTTCGATTATGAAATCTGACAGATGGATTTCAAAACGAGTTTGCTTACCAGTTTTCGTAAGAAAAAGTTGTATGTGATACAATAAAAGGTTTTGTCGATCCTAAGGATGCTAAAAGGTATGCTGGCTCCAGCTATCCTTCTATGGACTAGAGCAAGCATCTCGGAGTCGGAATATATGCTTTGATGGAGTGATCAAAGCTTTTAGGTTTATACAATGTTTTCTAGAAACTTGTATTTACTAGAAAGTGAGTGGGAGCACTACAACATTTCTGATAAGTATATGTGGATGACATATTGTTGATTAGAAATAATGTAGAATTTCTGGAAAGCATAAACGGTAGTTTGAAGAGTGATTTTCAAAGGAAGACCTGGATAAAGCTGCTTACATATTGGGCATCAAGATCTATAGAGATAGATCAAGACGCCTGATGATACTTTCAAAGAACGCACACCTTGACATGTTTTTGAAGGAGTTCAAAATAGATCAGTCAAAGAAGGGGCTCTTCCTTGAGTTGTAAGGTGTGAAGTTGAGTAAGACTCAAAGCTTGACAACGGCAGAAGAAAGAGGAAGGACGAAGGTCGTCCCCTATGCTCTTGTCATTGGCTCTATACGGTATGCCATGATGAGTACCGCACCAGATGTGTGCCTTGCCACATGTCTGGCAAGAGGGTACAAAGGTGATCTTGGATTGGATCACCAGATAGCGGTCAAAATTATCCTTAGAGGAATAAGGAAATGTTTCTCGGTTATGGAGGTGATAAAGAGTTCGACGTAAAGAGTTACGTCGATGCAAGCTTAACACCTATCCAGATAGCTCTGAGTACAGATACCAGATACGTATAATGGAGAAACAATTTGGAATATCTCCAAGTGGAACGTGGCAGCAGCATCTATGACATAACGTTTTACGAAATACATAAGGATCTGAATATGGCAAGACCCGTTGACTACAACCTCTCTCACAAGCATAACATGATCAAACCTAGAACTGATTGAGTATTAATCACATAGTGATGTGAACTAGATTAGTGACTCTAGTAAACTCTTTAGATGTTGGTCACATGGCGATGTGACCTGTGAGTGTTAATCACATGGCGATGTGAACTAGATTATTGACTCTAGTGCAAGTGGGAGACTGTTGGAAATATGCCCTAGAGGCAATAATAAATTAGTTATTATTATATTTCATTGTTCATGATAATCGTTTATTATCCATGCTAGAATTGTATTGATAGGAAATTCAGATACATGTGTGGATACATAGACAACACCATGTCCATAGTAAGCCTCTAGTTGACTAGCTCGTTGATCAATAGATGGTTACAGTTTCCTGACCATGGACATTGGATGTCATTGATAACGGGATCACATCATTAGGAGATTGATGTGATGGACAAGACCCAATCCTAAACCTAGCTCAAAGATCGTGTAGTTCGTTTGTTGTAGCTTTTCTGAATGTCAAGTATCATTTCCTTAAACCATGAGATTGTGCAACTCCTGGATACCGTAGGAGTGCCTTGGGTGTGCCAAACGTCACAACGTAACTGGGTGACTATAAAGGTACATTACAGGTATCTCCGAAAGTGTCTGTTGGGTTGGCACGAATCGAGACTGGGATTTGTCACTCTGTATGACGGAGAGGTATCTCTGGGCCCACTCGGTAATGCATCATCACAATGAGCTCAATGTGACCAAGTGGTTGATCATGGGCTCATGCATTATGGCACGAGTAAAGTGACTTGCCGGTAACGAGATTGAACTAGGTATTGGTATACCAACGATCGTGTATCGGGCAAGTAACATACCAATTGACAAAGGGAATTGTATACGGATTGATTGAATCCTCGACATCGTGGTTCATCCGATGAGATCATCATGGAGCATGTGGGAGCCAACATGGGTATCCAGATCCCGTTGTTGGTTATTGACCGGAAAGGCATCTCCGTCATGTCTGCATGTCTCCCGAACCAATAGGGTCTACACACTTAAGGTTCGGTGACGCTAGGGTTGTAGAGATATTAGCATACGGTAACCCAAAATTTTTCGGAGTCCCGGATGAGATCCCGGACGTCACGAGGAGTTCCGGAATGGTCCGGAGGTGAAGATTTATATATAGGAAGTCAAGTCTCAGCCATCGGGAAAGTTTCGGGGGTAATCGGTATTGTACCGGGACCACCGGAAGGGTCCCGAGGGTCCACCGGGTGGGGCCACCTATCCCGGAGGGCCCCATGGGCTGAAGTGGGAGGGGAACCAGCCCCTAGTTGGCTGGTGCTTCCCCCTAGGGGTGGGGGGCGCCACCCTTGCCTTGGCGGGCAAGGCACCCCCTTGGCCGCCGCCCCCCTAGGAGATTGGATCTCCTAGGGCCGGCACCCCCCTAGGCACCATATATATAGTGGGGGGGAGGGAGGGAAGCCGCACCCAAGCCCCTGGCCTCTCCCTCTCCCTCCCGTGACACTCCTCCGTCTCCCTGCGCTTGGCGAAGCCCTGCCGAGATCACCGTTGCTTCCACCACCACGCCGTCGTGCTGCTGGATCTTCATCAACCTCTCCTTCCCCCTTGCTGGATCAAGTTGGAGGAGACGTCTTCCCAACTGTACGTGTGTTGAACCTGGAGGTGCCGTCCGTTCGGCACTTGGTCGTCGGTGATTTGGATCACGTCGATTACGACTCCATCAACCATGTTCTCTTGAACGCTTCCGCGCGCGATCTACAAGGGTATGTAGATGCACTCCTCTCTCCCTCGTTGCTAGATGACTCCATAGATTGATCTTGGTGATATGTAGAAAATTTTAAAATTCTGCTACGTTCCCCAACACTAAGTCTAACATACTTCCTACGCATAGGCATCTTAAAGGCAAACGAATTATCATAGCAAGGAAAAACTAGCATATGCAAGGAAGCGGAAAGAAACAATATCAATCTCAACATAACGAGAGGTAATTTAGTAACATGAAAATTTCTAAAACCATATTTTCCTCTCTCATATTAATTACATGTAGGATCATAAGCAAATTCAACAATATATGTATCACAAAACATATTCTTAACAGGATCCACATGTATGCAAACTTGAAACTATTCCAAAATAGTGGGATTAATATTAACTAAAGTCATGACCTTTCCAAACCCACTTTTAATTTTATTGCAAACATTATAATCAATCTCATATTCATCATGGGGTTTAAATAAATTTTCAAGATCAAAAGAAGAATCACCCCAATCATGATCATTGCAACAAGTAGAGGACATAGTAAAACTAGCATCCCCAAGATTAGGGTTTTGCATATTATTAGCACAAGTGACAGTCATAGAATTTATACTATCATCATTGCAATTATGTTTTCTATTGAAAGATCTATCTAGAATTGCTTCATAAAGTAATTCATCACACTTCTCAGATTCACAAATTTCAAGCAAAACCTCATAAAGATAATCTAGTGCACAAAACTCACTAGCAATTGGTTCATCATAATTGGATCTCTTAAAAAGATTAGCAAGCGGATGAGGATCCATAGATCTTAGGTTCTATGTTTAGTAATAAATAAACAACTATTCCAACCATACGAGCAAACAAGAAACGGGCAAAAGAGGCAAATAGAGAAAGAGAGGGAGGATAGAGAGAGAGAGAGGGCGAATAAAACGGCAAGGGTGAATTGGGAGGAGTGGCAAATGAGAGGCAAATGGCAAATACTGTAATGCGGGAGATAGGGATTGTGATGGGTACTTGGTATGTTGACTTTAGCGTAGACTCCCCGGCAACGATGCCAGAAATTCTTCTTGATACCTCTTGAGCACTGCGTTGGATTTCCCCGAAGAGGAAGGGATGATGCAGCAAAGTAGCGTAAGTATTTCCCTAAGTTTTTCAGAACCAAGGTATCAATCCAGTAGGAAGCTACGCTCGAGTCCCTCGTACCTACACAAAACAATAGCTCAACGCAACCAACGTGCTTAGGGGTTGTCAATCCCTTCACTGTCACTTACGAAAGTAAGATCTGATAGAGATGATAAATAATATTTTTGGTATAAGGATGCAAAGTAAACAAAGTAAAAGCAAAGTAAAAGCAAAGCAATAATAAAGTGATGGAGATTGATAAGATGAAAAAGAGACCCGGGGGCCATAGGTTTCACTAGTGGCTTCTCTCAAGAGCATAAGTATTCTACGGTGGGTGAACAAATTACTATTGAGCAATTAACAGAATTGAGCATAGTTATGAGAATATCTAGGTATGATCATGTATATAGGCATCACGTCTGAGACAAGTAGACCGAGACGATTCTGTATCTACTACTATTACGCCACTCATCGACCGCTATCCAGCATGCATCTAGAGTATTAAGTAAAAAATAGTGTAGCGCCTTAAGCAAGATGACATGATGTAGAGGGATAATTTCATGCCATATCATAAAAACCCCATCTTGTTATCCTCGATGGCAACGATACAATATGTGCCTTGCTACCCCTTCTGTCACTGGGAATGGACACCGCAAGATCGAACCCAAAGCTAAGCACTTCTCCCATGGCAAGAACAACCAATCTAGTAGGCCAAACCAAACTGATAATTCGAAGAGACTTGCAAATATAACCAATCATACACAAAAGAATTCAGAGAAGATTCAAATATTATTCATAGATAGACTTGATCATAAACCCACAATTCATCGATCTCAACAAACACACCGCAAAAAGAAGATTACATCGAATAGATCTCTACAAGAGACGGGGAGAACATTGTATTGAGATCCAAAAAGAGAGAAGAAGCCATCTAGCTACTAGCTATGGACCCGTAGGTCTGAAATAAACTACTCACACTTCATCGAAGGGGCTTGGATGATGATGTAGAAGCCCTCCGTGATCGATGCCTCCTCCGGCGGAGCTACGAAATAGGCCCCAAGATGGGATCTCGTGGATACAGAAAGTTGCGGCGGTGGAATTAGGTTTTTGGCTCCATCCCCGATCGTTTGGGGGTACGTGGGTATATATATAGGAGGAAGAAGTACGTCGGTGGAGCTTCGAGGGGCCCATGAGGTAAGGGGGCGCGCCCCCTACCCTCCTGGCCACCTCATGGCTTTCTTAACAGAGGGTCCAAGTCTCCTGGATCTTATCTGATGAGTAAATCATGTTTCCGAAGGTTTCATTCCGTTTGGACTCCGTCTGATATTCCTTTTCTTCGAAACCCTAAAACAGGCAAAAAACATCAATTCTAGGCTGGGCATCCGGTTAATACGTTAGTCCGAAAAATAATATAGAAGTGGAAAATAAAGCCCAATAATGTCTAAAACAGTTGATAATATAGCATGGAGCAATCAAAAATTATAGATACGTTGGAGATGTATCAATCATCTCCCTCCTCTCAATCGAATATGGGGCACGGATGAGGGAGTCCTGGGCTAAGGGGTCCTTGGGCATCCGGCCTGTTGGCCATGGGCCGGACTATCAGTGTACATGTCAGGACCCCGACTCGATGCCACATCGATCTAGCATGTAACACCTCATATCGCTTTGCGGCCTCACGCACGGTATCCCCACGGGTGTCGCCTTACCTTTGCCCGGGACCGTTTGCGCATTTTGGCACACGTATATGATGGTGTCACTAGCATCCATATGATAAAGAGCCCGGGCTGACATGGCTAGTCGTAAACCCAGAGTGGCACTAACTTACAGGGACAGGCATTCATGACCCAGCATCGAACGTGTCGGTCATCAGCGAGTGAATCCAGGCTGTAGCACTGGGCTAACAGGACTCCGGTGAACCGGGCTGTAGCGGGCTAGCAGGACTCCGGTATTCATCGCGTGACATTAACCCGAAGGGACAGACACAGGATCGAAGAAGGACACATGCCGGCCTGCCTAAGTGTTCCGGAGCAGTAGCAAGCTACCAGGGCTCAGTGGAAGCACTAGGAGACATTTCCCGGTAAGAGAGGCTACTAAGAATAAACAACTAGATAGTCAGATCCCACACATAGCAATACACATTACACGTACGCATAACATGCAAGTATGTGCTGTACAACATGGCATCACAGCATAACTCAACAACTCATATAGATAAAGGCTCAGAAGAGCCGTCATAGCAGTTATTGCAAACAGGGGTCACAAGACCCATCAGTCAGAGCAATCAAGCAACAAGCGGAAGCATTACATGTCTGGGTACAGACATCTACAAATGAAAAAGGCTGAAGAGCCTGACTATCTACAACATCCGATCAAGATCGTAGCTGAGGTACTAGCTACTAGTCGAAATCCATGAGAACCCTAGTAAGACCGAAGTCTCCACTGCAAAAACATAAATAAAGCAACATGAGTACAAAGGTACTCAGCAAGACTTACATCAGATCCTATCATACATGCATTTGTATCAAGAGGGTAACGTGGGGTTTAGTTGCAGCAAGCCAGCTTTGACTCTGTGGCTATCCTGTTCTACGACTACCAGAAACTCTTGAGGTGAAACAACGTACACGAGTCCACTAATCACCATACAATACACTACTATGGATTCATCCCCGTCTCCCTACGAGAAGGCCATCCATAGCACTCACACTTGTCTTGAGCATTTTATAGTATCCACTTCAAGTTGTCTATGTACCATGTAAGCATCCAAGAAGTCCATAACCGCGGACCCGGCTATTCGAACAGATCATGTTAACCCTGCAGGGGTGTACTTCTTCACACACGCTCTCGCCACTTACCGCCATGTACACGTCATGTATCTCGGCAACCTTCAAGCGCAAGCCTGGCGAGGGTGTCGGCCACGACCTGACTAACCACACAAGACTCTGGTCCAGGGTTATCGCCTATTCGGGTTCCATTCGCAAGGAGATCCGGCCGGGGTGTCGCTCACGGCCCCAAACGATGTGAGCAGGGTTCCCGAGCCCACCAACCGGGTGCCACTCGGTACACCAGGCCACGTGTGCCTAGTCTGTCCCAAGCCCACCCTGCCGGGTGCCACTTGGTAAAAAAATAGCACTACCTACAAACACCAGAAACTAGTTGCGACTCCTGGACAGAGACCAAGTTGGTTAATAAGTCGAGAGGGGCACTTAAGCATTCCAATGTGTGGTAGTATCGAGTCATTGGACAACATACATAGAACTCAGTGCTTAAGGACGGTTCCAATGAGACAACCCACCATGTACTCCTACATGGCCTCTCACCGCTACCTTTACCAAATCGTGTTCACACACTTCACTCTCAGCACCAGAACATATCGTGACACTCCAATTCATTCCCAATGAACCAGACCTGACACAACTCTAAGCAATAGCAGGCATAGCATGGTAGGAACACATCAGTGGCTTCAATCAACTCCTACACATGCTAGTGGGTTTCAACTATTTACTGTGGCAATGACAGGTCATGCAGAGGAATGGGTTCAACTACCGCAGCACAATGTAGCAGATGAACCGTTGTTGTCCTAATGCAATAACTGAGAGCAGGAGCGAGAGAGTAGGGTTTTATCGAAATGAACAAGGGGGTTTGCTTGCCTGGTAAATCAGCAAGGGAGGCACTGCTTCACAGACAGGTACTCTGGAACGTCTCCGGAGCAGGACCTATCGAGAAGGAACGGTGCCGGCAATCAATACACAATCATATGCAACAATATGATGCATGAACATGGCATGTAGATGTGATGCTGTTTGAGCTAATGCAACTAGTAAACATTTGGTTTGAAGTCCATTTGAACAAAAGGTTCAAATGCATCTCTAAATTAGGTCTCTTATATATGCCATAATGTGTTTTCCCATATACAGCATGTATAATTTGGTTTTTCATGCATCAAACTAGTACAGATGGAAAGGTTGCATTTTTCTGATAATTTTTCATATATAAATTATTTTAATCTGAGCTACGGTTGAATTGTTATGAATTTTTGAAGTTTAAAACAATTTCTGGAATTTTCTGATTAAATTTAATTCCAGAAATCATATTATAGCGCCAGCATGACGTCAGCACGACGTCAGCGGTCAACTGGGCTGGTCCGGGTCAAACCTGACGTGTGGGACCCACACGTCAGTGACAGGGGGGTTAACAGGGGTTAATTTAGTTTAATTAAAAGGTTAGGGGGGCACCGGGGCCCACTGTCAGTGTCAGGGGGGGTTAGTTAACGGTGATTAGCACTAAGCTAATCACCTGACGGGCCGGCCCCACATGGCAGGGCTCAGGCGACGGGGCTCGCCGCCGGCGACCTCTGGACGCGGCGGAGTCCGCGCCACAGGCCACGGGGACGGCGTCTGAGAGCACCGGGGCGTAGCCCGGGCTCTCGCGCATCTGGTGGGACAGGTGGGAGGAGCGGGGAAGGCCGGAGCTCGCCGGAGCAAGGCTCGCGGCGGCGGCCGGAGCTCGGCAACTTGCGGCCGCGGCGTTGTGGTGCACGGCAGTGGAAGCGGAGGGCTCCTACGGCCTCCTGGCGTCACCAGGAACACGGTGACGCGCGCGGAAGTGACCGGCTTGGGCTCGTGCCACCGTGGCGCCATGGCCGGCGGCGAGGAGCTTACGGGCGCGGTGGCGAGCTAGCTAGACGGGGCAAACGGACACGGGGAGGAGGGGGTTCGGTGCGGGGGCTCACCGCGGAACCAGCGAGCGCGAGGGCGAGGTCGGGGATGCCCGGTAGCTCCCGAATCGCCGGCGAGGATCCACGGCGACCGGAGGCGAATTTGGCGACGGCGACGGCTCCACGGGGTGCTCCCTCTTGCGTGGCTCGACGAGGAGGTAGAGGGGGTCGCGGTGGATCTGGGGAGCGTGTCGGGAAGGCGTGGGAGAGGCGGTGGCTACGGTGATGCCCGTCGGCGGCGGCGGTGGTTCTCGGGTGAGAGAGAGAGAGCAGGGGGAGAGGAGGAGGGAGAGAGTGAGAGGCGGTCGGGGATGCGTGGCGTCGTCCGGGGCGTTCCAGGCGACGAGGAGGAAGCAGGAGGTGGCCAGGGGAAGCAGGAGGTGGAGGCGCGGCGGTGCGCGTGCGTCGGCACGCGCCGTTCCCCTGTCGGGGAGGAAGACGACAGAGGAGGGGGGCCAGGCGGGCTGGGCCGCCTGCTGGCTGGGCCGGCCTGCTGCGGCTGGGCTGCACAGGGGAAGCCCCAGGTAAGCCCCTCCTTCTTTTATTTCTGTTTTCTATTTTTTTCTGACATTGTTTTGATTTAATAAAATACTAAATCAATTTATTACCTTATGCCAATTTTTGCAGGAGCTAGATATATTATTCCAGAGCTCCTTTATAAATGACATAATTTTTGGACCATATTTCATATATATAGAAATATATTTCCAATGCAAATATTTATCGAATTAATCCAAATGGCCAAAATAAATATCCATGAGCTCCTAAAGATATTGTTTTGATTTTTATCTCTGTCCAATATTTTCAGAGGGCATCATGAGCATTTTCTTGGACCCTTTTGGAGAAATTTTTATTTGAGTCATTTTCAAAAATAATTCTGAGGGTTCCACCAATCCTCATTTCAAATTTAAATGAAATTAAATATGATGCACAAATGGCTAGCTAGTCTAAGTCATACCAGACTAGGGATGTGACAGTACAAAAAGAGGGGTACACTTTTTTGTACCCCTATAACTATGCACTGGCAGTCTGAGCCACGGGCGCGACCACACCAAGCAAGGCAAGGGAGGTGAGCCAGGGAAAGACCGAAGCTCAAGGGAACTAGGACGACGCCAAGGCCAAGACCACGAAGAGCAAAAGGGACGAAGCGGACTCCCCGGCAAGACCCTTGCCGGGAGACAGCTTTGGCAACCCCGGCCAGACCCTTGCCGCGGCGACTCGCCCCACGCCTACGGAGCAAATTACCCTTGAGTCCACTGCCCCCAAGGGGCAAGGATTCGGGAGACATCCCCGTGGTGGCATGCAGATCTTTGTGAAGACATGCAAGATCAGATACACACTAAGGAGACGACGACCTTCGGCGAGATACCAGCCAGGGAAGACCATGAGACCCCCGGCAAGCGCCTTGCCAAGGATGACAGCAGGCGCCTCGGCAAGACCCTTGTCAGGGCCCCGGCAATGCCCTTGCCGAGGACATCCGCAGGGCCACCATCAGGCCCACGCCGACTAAACCTCCACCACCGTACGCATGCGGCTGCTGACCCAACCAGCTAGGCAGGCACCTACGTGGCGGCATGCAGATCTTCGTGAAGACCCTCCACTGCGCCACCTCAGCTGCCTGCCTACCTACATGGCATCACAGGCATCGCTGGCCAGGGCGCGTGTCGACACAAGAAGGAGCAGCGACGGACGAGACAGGTTTGTCCCCCGTCCCCGATAATGCAAGGACACCTAAGCAAGACGCATTAAATGCTCCTTGTCATGTAATGCGAGGGATAACCTTGCATCACTGTACCCTTTCCACCTCCTGCGTGCCACTGTGGCAACCCCTTTTTCTATAAAAGGAGGCCCGAGGCGACCAGGAGGAGGATTCGGCTTTTTGGAGCTCCTAATACCCCAGAGCTAGCTCAAGAACAGGAATATACATCCACCAAAGCAGGAGTAGGGTTTTACGCATCCTCGCGGCCCGAACCTGGATAAACAAACTGTGTACTATCTGTTTGATCCGCTCTTCTCACGACCCCGCACCCCGCTAACCATAGTAGGGATTCTTGTGATCCCATAGGTGTCGTTCCCACCGACATCTTTGGCGCGCCAGGTAGGGGGCGCAGTTGTGAGAATCGGCTTTAGCAGTTAGTTCAAAGCTTCTGCATCATCATGGCGCCCAAGAAGAAGACGACGGTGGCGTTTGGCCAGTCGGAAGCTGGACAGCCCGTCCCGAAGCGGGCGAGCAGCGGACCGGTCGCAGAAAGGACCCGGGGCACTGCTCGCGAACAGCAACACCATCCCAGCAGCCGGAGTTTGGCATGCCGCGATGTTTGTGCGCCTGGTAACGGGCCACACATCGCCAAATCCAAAGGTGGAGCCAGCCCCTCCGCGGGTGGAGCGGGGCCTTCCAAGGTCATCGCCGCCCAACCCGAAGGCGACGCAAGGGCCTCCAAGGCTCCCACGCCGGCGCCAACAGCGCGCTCCTCCCAGGCAGCGCGCGACGAACGGCGTCATCACGTGTGATAGCCTGGCTTATTAGGGATGATAGACTACTCATATCAATAAGGAATTCCTTCTTTTACAGGAGCCCATTCGGACAGAACTTCAAAGTTAAGCATGCTCAGCTTGGAGTAGTGTCAGGATGGGTGACCGGCCGGGAAGTTGCTCTCGGGTGCGCACGAGTGAAGACAAAGTGCGCAGAAAAAGACTAGTATTGATCTGTGGGGCCAGTCTAGATTCCGCCAGTAGTGACGACCACCGGCGGGTATGTCCGGGGCGTTTCAAGTTGGTATCAGAGCCGACCCTCACAGTTACACGGATGGTTGCGGACAGGTGCGTGGTCATGTTGTTCATGACATTTGTGACCCGTCGTGGCACCCGACATGTCACATGTACCGGACTAGAAGCACAGACGTTTGTGCCAAGAGGGAACGTTCCTGTGGCCTGACGAGGACGTGGTTCCTCTGAGTGGGGGTGTATGTGATAGCCTGGCTTATTAGGGATGATAGACTTCTCATATCAATAAGGAATTCCTTCTTTTCCGGGAGCCCATTCGGACAGAACTCCAAAGTTAAGCGTGCTCAGCTTGGAGTAGTGTCAGGATGGGTGACCGACCGGGAAGTTGCTCCTGGGTGCGCACGAGTGAGGACAAAGTGCGCAGAAAAAGACTAGTATTGATCTGTGGGGCCAGTCTAGATCCCGCCAGGAGTGACGACCACCGGCGGGTATGTCCGGGGCGTTTCATCACGCCGAAGATCACGGGCGTCGCCGCGGGAAGAGCCCCGAGCGCCACTCCCGGGACGTAGAAGACCTGCCCACTCACCGAAGCACTGGTGACAACGGCATGCGACCGCGGGTTCGTGATAGAGCTCCTTCTGACATGGTCAGCAGAGGCCCTAGCGCACGCGCAGTTGCTCCTCGACTTTCCTCCCACTACGGGGAAACTTGACGAATGGAGAGCCACTATCCGAAGCCTTGTTGCGGTGGCCAACAAAGATGAACCAAGTCCCGTGGGGCCCCGGGTCGAAGCTCCGATGGAGTCCCACGCACCAGTGGCGGAAAGGCCGGCGGCGCCGCAACCACGGTGCATTCACCTCTTCCCCATCCGATACCGCGGACGCTGGCTCGTCGCGATGTCACGGGCGACGAGATTTTCATAGCGTCGTCTGACCCATGGACCCACTGTGACCAGCGCCAAGTTCTTCGGGAACGAGCCCATGAAGATGCTCGATCCACTATCGAGCGCCGGCGGGGAGCGTGCCACCAGTCAAATAGGCGAGCAGGGCCTGCGGCGAACCACCCAGCCCCGGAGAGCCCTGGAGGCCTACCTTACGAGGTAGGCTGTCCGGCTTTTACCCGTGAGCTGCGACAGTTCCAGTGGCCCACTCGCCGCACCTTCAAACCTGACGTTGGCGAGAAGTACAACGGCAAGACCCACCCGTCTGAGTTCCTCAGCATCAACACCATCGCGATGCAAGCTGCCGGAGCCCGCGATCGTAAGGTGCTTGTGAATTACTTTCCATTGGCTCTTAAACCCAACACCATGTCGTGGTTGATGCACTTGCCGGTAGACTCTATTTCCTCCTGTAGGATTTGTGCCATGAGTTTGTTGGCGCCTTTACTAGAGGCCACCAAGCCCATGCCCAAGCAAGCGACATGCACGTCATTCCCCAGAAGGGAGGCGAGAGTCTGTGCAAGTATATACCGAGGTTCAGCCGGGTACAGTACAATATCCCTGATGTTCACCCTGCCGCCATCATCAGCACGTTCCATCAGAACGTGCGTAACCGCAAGATGCGTGAAGAGCTGGCAATGAACAAGGTGAAAGACGTGGCAGAACTCTATGTTCTTGCTGACATATGTGCCCGGGCTGAAGAGGGAATGAAGTACCCCGTTGAAGATGCCGGCGTGGAAATCGACTCCTCAGATGAGGATACTGCCGCCCAGGCAAAGAAAGGACGACGCCACAATAGGAAGCGCAAAGGTAAAGCCATTCTTGCCGTTGAGGGATCTGACGACGCTGGCTCCGCTAAGAAAACCAAGGCAGATGACCCCGGCAAGGAAATTGCCGGATGTGTCGCCTACCAGGCCTTGGCGGCTGCCAAGAAGCCAGGAAACTCCGACACGCAATACTGCAAGATCCATCCCACCAAAGGCCATGATCTCCAGAACTGCCGATAGGTTGAGCTCCTTGCTGAGAAGCAGAGGGCTGAATATGAGAGGCGGGACAAGAAGAAAGGCCAGGACGGTGCTGAAGGGTCCGGCAAGAAGCGTGACGGCCAGGCGGGCCGTCGCGGCAAAGATAAACAGCAGGAGAGGCCCGCCCGAGGCCGTAACAAAAAGCCAGAAGACGATGATCACGAAGAGGACGATGAGTTTGGTGACCAAGAATTTTAGAAAGCTACAGAGGCCATGTGCGTCGATGGCGGCGCCTCGCTGCATACCTCTCATCGCCAGCTTAAACAGTGGGCGCGTGAGATTACAACGGCAGAGCCGTCGTTTGATGCCCAAAGGCCACTGAAGTGGTCTGGCACACCTATCATTTTTGACACTTAGGATCACCCTGATCGCACTACTGCAGTCGGATGCTTGCCATTGTTGGTTTCACCAACAATACGCAACCTCAAGGTGACAAAGATGCTAGTTGATGGCAGGGCCGGTCCAAACTTAATCTCGCCTGCCGTGATCGAGAAACTGCAGATTCCTGATGAAGACCTCGAACAGACGGGCACGTTTCAAGGGGTCAACCCGGGAAGAACTCAACCAAAGGGAAAGCTCACGTTGCCCGTGACTTTTGGGAGTGATCTGAACTACAGGACAGAAAGGATTGTGTTCGACATTGCCAAGATCCCCTTGACTTACAACGGGATCCCTGGCTGCCCAGCACTGGCCAAGTTCATGGCGGCATCACATTACGCCTACAACACCCTGAAGATGTCGGGGCCTCTGACGATCATCACCGTCCCATCAGACAAGAAGGATGCGCTAATTTGCGCTGACCAACTCTACCAACAAGCAGTTGCAGCAGCCGCCACTGCTAAGGCGATTGCTCCTGCCGCTGGAGCCCCAGGAAGGAAAAAGAAGAAGACCGGTGAGACCTCAGTCACCCACTCCGGCAAGCGCACCTCTTCGGAGTGTAGCACTCCCCTCGAGGACGTGCCAGAGAGCTCCACCGACAGAAACAAGAAGTCCAGGGCCACACCACCAGGAACCAAGAAGGTTTCTGTCAAGGAGGACGGCATGGGAGGGGCTTTTACCATAATCTCCGCCTTGACGACAAATAGGAAGACACGCTCGTCACCTTCCTGTGGGCGAATGTCGATGTGTTTGCATGGCAAGCATCCGACATGCCCGGCGTTCCCAGGGAGGTGATTGAGCACCACCTTGCTGTCTGTCCTCATGCGCGGCCCGTCAAGCAGAAGGTCAGAAAGCAAGCGTTGGAACGACAAGAGTTCATCATAGATGAGATCCAGAAACTGGAAGCAGCGGGTTTGGTAAGAGGAGTGCTCCATCCAACGTGGTTGGCCAATCCAGTGGTAGTGCAGAAGGCAAATGGGAAGTGGAGGGTGTGTATTGATTACGTAGATATCAATAAGGCTTGTCCCAAAGACCCCTTCCCGTTGCCGCGCATCGACCAGATTGTTGACTCCACGGCTGGGTGTGATCTGTTGTCATTCCTCGATGCCTACTCCGGCTACCACCAGATCTTCATGACAAGAGAAGACGAAGAGAAAACGGCATTCATCACCCCATGTGGTACGTATTGTTTCATACGGATGCCTTTCGGGTTGAAGAGTGCTGGTTGAACGTTTGCAAGGGCGGTCCAGATTGGTTTTGAACCCCGGCTCAATAGAAATATGGAAGCTTATATGGACGATATAGTGGTCAAAACCAAGAACAGGGCAACCCTCATACTGGATTTACAAGAAACATTTGCAAACCTACGCAAGATCATTCTCAAGCTGAACCCTGAGAAGTGCATCTTCGGCGTCCCGTCCGGCAAGCTTCTCGGGTTTTTTGTGTCGCAGCGCGGGATAGAGGACAATCCGGACAAGATCAAAGCTATAGAGCAGATTGAAGCACCCAAGCAAGTCAAGGATGTGCGTCGGCTTGCTGGTTGAGTTGCCGCCATGAGCAGGTTCATTTCCAAGTCCGCCGAGCGCGCCCTTCCCTTTTTCAAGATTTTGAAAAAGGCGGACCCAATGGAGTGGACACCCGAAGCCGAAGCAGCATTGCAAGATTTGAAGAGATACCTCTCCTCCACGCCAATACTAGTTGCGCCTAGGCCACGGGAACCGTTGCTGCTATACTTGGCGGCAACGAACCAGGTGGTCAGCACCGCACTAGTGGTGCAGAGAGAAATTGATGACGAGGTAATGGCCGCGACAGAGCCCGATGCCACCGATGCAGAGACAACACACCCAGTTGGAGTGCCGCCAAAGAAGAAAATGATGCAGCACCCAGTCTACTTTGTTAGTTCCCTCCTGCAGGGGGCTAGATCAAGGAACTCTAGTGTGCAGAAACTACTCTTCGGCCTTCTTATGGCCTTGAGGAAGCTGTGTCACTACTTCTAGGCGCACGAAATCACTGTCGTCACTCGCCTCCCTCTGCAACAGATATTGCACAATCCAGACGCAACAGGAAGAATCATAGAGTGGGCACTGGAACTGTCCAGCTTTGGTCTCAACTTTGAGAGTACCTCGACGATTCAAAGCCGAGTCCTCACGGAGTTCATTGCAGAATGGACCGCGACGCCTGACGAAGAAGCCCAAGAGACTGCTCTCCCCGGCAAGGAGGCAAGTTGCGACTACATCATGTACTTTGATGGAGCTTTCTCCTTACAGGGCGCCAGGGCTGGCGTACTGCTTGTCGCGCCCACTGAAGAGCACCTCAAGTACGTGATCCAGATGCACATCCCCAGGGAGGTGTCAACAAACAATACGGGTGAGTACGAAGGGCTTCTTGCTGGTCTTAGGATCGCGGCGGACCTCGGAATCAAGAAACTCGTCATTAGGGGCGACTCGCAACTTGTCGTCAAGCAAGTCAACAAGGATTACCAAAGCCCGTTGATGAAGGCCTACGTCGATGAAGTGAGAAAGCTGGAAGAGTGTTTCGACGGTATACAGGCAGAACACGTTCCCCGAGCGGAGAATGACATCGCCGATTACCTGTCAAAACGCGCTGCCCTCAAGCTACCTGTGGAACCAGGTACCTTTGTGCTTCGGCTAACTCAGCCATCCGTTGATCCGTCAAGAGAGCAGAACAAGAGGAGAAAATCAGGGCCCAGCAAGTACTTTCCCACCGAGCTCCCCGAAGCCGCCGGCAATACTGTTGCCAGAGACACTGAGCCCGCCACAGGACGGCTAGCTCCGATGAAGCATCAAGCTCTTGCCGTGGAGACAGCCGCTCCTACAACAGAGGAAATGCCTTTCGTCCTCGCCGTCGAGCCCCAGGCTCCAACGTGGGCACAACATACCGTCTGATTCCTCCAAACAGGGGAACTTCCTGAGGAGCAAGAAGAAGCAGAAAAAATAGCCCGTCGCTCTACTATGTACCAGTTCTTCGATGACGTCCTGTACAGAAAGAGGCTGAACGGTGTGAAATTGAAGTGTATCCCTCGAGAGGAAGGACTGGGGCTGTTGGCGGAGATACATGGAGCCGTATGCGGATCCCACATAGGGTCGAGGGCCCTTGCCGGCAAAGCATTTCGGCAAGGCTTCTTTTGGCCCACCGCCCTCCAGGATGCGACGACACTAGTCGCCAGGTGTGAACCGTGTCTGTTCCATTCAAAGAAGTTTCATCAGCCAGCTCAAGCCCTTCAGACCATTCCTCTCTCCTAGCCTTTCTCGGTCTGGGGGCTCGACATATTGGGCCCTTTCCCCCGCGCTGGCGGGGGCTTTGAGTAGTTGTACGTTGCAATCGACAAGTTCACAAAGTGGCTAGAAGTGGAAGCAGTGAGGAAGGTCACAGCACAGTCAGCAGTCAAGTTCTTCAAAGGACTGGTGTGAAGTTTTGGTGTACCCAATAGGGTCATCACCGACAACGGCACGCAGTTCACAAGCCACACCTTCATGCAATATATTCAAGACCTCGGCAGCAAGGTCTGTTTTGCTTTCGTTGCTCACCCACGAAGCAATGGTCAAGCTGAGAGGGCAAATGCTGAAGTACTGCGAGGCCTAAGGACAAAGACCTTTGACAGACTGCACAAGAGTGGAAGGCGCTGGATTGATGAATTGCCGGCGGTTCTTTGGTTAATCAAAACGACACCAAATCGAGCCACGAACCAGACACCCTTTGCCCTGGTATACAGGGCAGAAGCAGTTCTCCCCATGGAACTCATATACGGGTCACCCTGAGTACTCGCTTATGACGAGCTTGAGCAAGAGCAATTGAGGCAAGATGACGCAACGCTCCTTGAGGAAGATCGTCTTGGGGCGGCTGTGAGAGGAGCGCGCTACCAGCAAGCCTTGCGCCGCTACCATAGCTGCAAGGTTCATGCCCGAAGCTTTGAGGAAGGCGACCTTATTCTTCGGCGCGTTCAATCGGCCAAGAATTCCAACAAGTTGACGCCAAAGTGGGAAGGCCCTTATCGGGTAATACGAGTCACCAGGCCCGGCGCAGTCCGCTTGGAGACAGAAGATGCCATTCCGGTGAGTAACTCCTGGAACATTGAGCATCTTCGCAAGTTTTACCCATGAGGCGCGGCTTGCCGGGCCCCCCGGCAAGCCACCTTTTGTATGAGCCTTGCCGATGACGCACGTGACCCTTTGTACAAAGCCAGGCGTAGACCATGAGCATAAATAAATGAAGCGCTGGCGCCCTAAGTTATAGCATGCATGCTAAGTCGAGTCTCGTCCTTGGTTAGGGTTGATAGTGCGTAGCGGCGACTAAGCCCTAGCTTAGAGGTCGAGTGTGCGTCTCTTTGTCTTTCTTTTGTCTTCTTTGGTTCACAGGACACACAGATATCCTTGCCAAACCACTTGGGGAGAAAAAAAGGAACAGACCAGCATCTAGGACCCGGCAAGCCAGTATTGCCGGGGGCTGCAAGAGCAAAGATTCACCCACGGTAAACCAGGGTTGCCAGGGGCTGCAGCTTCAGATAAGTTCTTCATCCCTTATCATGCATTCCATTATGGACTGAGGTATGTGAAACCTCGTTTTTCCTTAAGCTACCGTGATCCCCTAACTCTAGGCCATAGGGGTCGTTCCTAGGACCAAGTTTGGTCGTAGTCGCGGCTGTGAAAGGATGAAACAAGGAGCCTGAATGTGGGGACCCCGACTCATAAGTCGTGATCACCGAATGCACGTGTAGAGTGATCCCGGATATCAATGCTCACTGAACACACAGAAGCTGAATAACAAGAGTCTTACATCCATACATATCGTCTTACACAAATTATGACCATTATGGTCAAGTCTTACATAGATAAATCCTTAAGGGCTGAACATCAAATGAAACATAAGCAGCGGAAATCTTTGTCGATAAGTAGAACCCATGCCATCTGCCTTAACCCTACAGGTATTCTGACTGGGAAACGTCCTAGTTCGCATGTTCGTCTTCAAAGAATTCTTCTTCGAACTCCTGTTCTTCCATGCCTAGCCAATTAAATAACCAGTGGCAAGCCAATGAGTACTTTGAATGTACTCGCAAGCAACCCATGTTTTGGTTCAAGGTACAATAATGCATGATATAGGTAAGTTTTTGCGGAAAGCTAGTTTTGAGTGCAATGGCATTTTCAACAACTTGTAAGACATGTATCAGGAGAATTCAATTAACCATAAGGACAGGTTACATATATCAACATAAAAAGAGTGGGCACCAACCCACATCAATCATGTCAAGTCCTTGACTTGACCCAAGTTGTTCTTCCCACTTATCCGAACACACACTGGTTTGTAAACATGTGGACGTAGTTTAAGCAGCACCGCCCAACTGTCCTTGACCGTGGACACGGCTATTCGAATAGTTTTACACTCTGCAGAGGTTGCACACTTTACCCACAAGATCTGGGGAACTTCCGTGACATTCACGACCCGCGATACCTCAAGTACCCGGGGTAAGCACCCGATCACTATCTTTCCCTAGTCGACACTAACAAGGAGTCCACTCGTTGTTCCGTATCCTCACGATGTACATCATACGAGACTCACTCGAGATCGTAAGATTCGATAGGGGACACAACGGTGTATCCGGTGCCCTGTGAAAACAGTCATGGCCGCCCTACCTGGCATGACCCCATCCCGAGAGAGCGCACCAACAACTCTCCCGTCACTAGTAATGCGGGCTCCAAGCTAGTATCGGCCTAGGTAATCAATAATGCCCTTTCCCATACAAGGGTAGAGTGGTTGCGCATGTAAGGTTGGGATAGTCGACAAATCTTAAATCTAATACGTTTTCGAAAACAACACACGCACTTGCCTCGGAACACCACTTCGTCATCAAGTGGTTACCCATCTCATTGTCTCCCTCGGGCATAAGTGGCACCCGACGGGGTTTTTGAAAAGTCTTTTGCAAGTACTTGTCTCCATCACCATGCATATTCCCGACCCTTTAGCGTAGCACTACTTAGCATCCTATCTACTCCCACCGGCATAACCCTCATAAGAAGGTTGGGTCATGCACAATGCAAGTATCAACAAGGAGGAATGAAGGCAACCCACCAAAGTGGCTACCATCTCATCATGATTCCGATGCAACAATAATAAAGTGCTATATGAAATGCATAAAAAGGGTTTTATAGGCACGGTCAAAGGGCTGCTTGCCTGGCTCAACAAGGTCTTCTGGGTCTTCAAAGTCTTTTGGTCCAACTCCTTCGTCAGCAACGCAATCTATCGTCGCAAAATAATAACGAGAAAATAAGGCAATAATAAAACAAAAAAACCAAAGTGCTCAGAAAAATGTCAACTTATTTTTGTAAAATACTAGGTGGAAAACTAAGAAGGGGAAAATTCCTAGTTTTGGATTTGGAGTTGTATAATAGGAGAAATGGATTTTCAGAGGGGAATATAATTGCTCAAATTTGAATTTAAATTTGAACAGTGCAGAAAAGTTTGATGGATATTTATGAAAGTTACACCATTAAATAGGTGGGATTTTTAGAAAAATATGGGAGTTGGAATTATTGCATTTGGATTAATATTTAACCCTGTGGAATTTTTGCAAGTTTCTAGAAAAAAGAAAAACGAGAAGCAACACTCTGCAACTGGGCCAAAAGGGCCACAGTGCAGCAGGCCTAGATGGGTTTCAGCCCACGCGAGGCTTCCACGTCAAAGGCGTAAAGGCGAAATACGCCTTCAGCCGACGCAGCGAACCGGTGCACGCACGTGCGTGTTTAAACCTGACGGGTGGGTCCCACCCGTCAGGGCGTGAGACTGACGGTCAGGGCCCACGGCCGTCGTCGTCGACCTCTGTATAGGGGCGACTGCGAGCTTGCCGGCGACGATACAGGGCACGGGAGGGTGCGTGGGTGGTACCATTGTGCTCAAGGAGGATCCGCTGTTCGGATGGAGGTGGAGTTGGTCGCCGGGGTGGTCTGGTTCATCGGCGACGAGGCTTGCGGCGGAGGAGCTTCGGGCATCGTCGGCTCCGACCGTTTCCGCCTACAAAAGAGGCGGGGAAGAAGAGGGAAATGGTCAGGGGCGCTCGGGGGTTCCAGATCGAGGCAGAGGAGGAGCAGGGGAGGCCTGTACCGTGGGATCGACGGCGACCCGAGGCGGCGGAGCTCGAGCTTGATCTTGAGCTCGAGCTGGATCTTGAGCTCGGGCTCGTCTAGAGAGGGGTGAGTGGTGTAGGGGGTGTTTAGGGGAGTGAGGGAGCGAGTGGTGAGGAGAGGGGGGCTCGGGGAGGCCTTTAAGTAGGCGAGCCATGGCTCAACGTAGACCCGTGCGCCGGCGAGGTCCTGCTCGTTGCCACAGGGCTCGGGAGGAGGTAGCGCCATGTCTGGGGTGCTCCTGGGCGTGGACTACACCGAGGGGGAGAAGAGAGGGAGCGGGGAATGCGCCAAAGCGGGTCCCTGCCGCGGCCAGCGACTGGCGCGCTTGGGCGGCGCTCTGTCCGCACGCGAGGAGAGCCAGAGAGGGAGAGAGAGGAGGGGGACGACAGTGTAGCGTGTTGCGGACGTTGAGGTGACCTCGGGGGACACGAGGGGGAGGCCCTAGGTGGCCGGAGGCGGTTGGAAGGGGGCGGCTACAGTGCGGGAGCGCACTGTAGCGTGCTCCAGAGCGCACAAATGGCATGCCAAGCCATTTTCTATGCTTGTGGGCGCACCCTTGCATGTACAGTAGTGTATGGGGGTGCTAGGGAAGGGATCTTGGCCTTGGATGCTTTGGATGGCCAGTGGGTGAAGAGAGAGGAAGGAGAAGAGTGGAAATGGGGCTGTCCAGAGAGAGAAAGTGAGGGTTTCACCCCCAAATAATTGATCTGAGGACTTGCCATTGCTACTGGAGGTATAAGGTGATTAGATTAAGCTCTGGTAAAAAGTTGAGCTCATGAAGAATAGTGGAAGGGGTCAAAACAGTGGCTTTTGTAAAATGGCAGAAGGGGTTTGTTGTTGGTTTGGGCAAGAAAATTAACTCCAATTGCAATGATACTTAACAGGATGGAATGACACTTAGAAATAGGGTGTGCCACCAAATTTGAGCTCATTTGGGAATAGTTTCTAGTGTAACTTTGGTAAACCCTAGAAATCAACAGAAATGGGTTTGTGTAGATCTAGTTGATCATAACACTTCTCCTTGATGCACCACTTGGTGTAGTGTCATCATTTGGGGATTTGAACATGCTCACAAATGTTGAGGTCAAGGAGAGAAAGTTGGTAGTACAAACTTGTTCAAATTAGGTTCTGGACGGAAAGGGTTATGGGGCATTTTGGTGGACCAAAATGACCTTGATTTAAGTGAGGCTTTGCAAGATCATCACAATATGCATTTGTGACTTGCTGGATTTTTCTTGGATTTTTATGGAAATATTTCCTGTAGAAATATTCCAAATCCTCGAAATGAGCAGAAATGGTTTTGGGAGATTTTGTCCAATATTTTGAACATGACCATGTGTTTAAACTCATATATATGGAAAATATATGTCCACTGAGTTTCCCTAAATTTTCTGAAATATTTTTGAAACATTAAAATAATTTTAACCTATTAAAGATCATTTCTGACCTTAAGAAAAAGCCTTTAAATAAAATAGGAAAATAACTTTTAAAATTATATTTTTGTGGTTTATGGGGGCCCTATACCTAATAGGTTTCAAATATACTTTTTGAAATATTTTTAATGCCCTGAATTAAGTACTTGCAGTGCAAATCTTAATTCAGGGGTTTTTGGAAAACTAATTTTTGAAAATACTTTTTGGCCAAATTATTTTGTAAGAAAATTCTATATTGCTCTATACACATGGCATGATCATTGGGAAGAAGTTTGGGGCAAGGAGATTAAGTATAGAAGGTGGAGTTGTGTTGACTTTAAAGAGCACTTGAAAAACACAGAGAGAAAACCAACTCCAAATAAAAGCCAAATAATGCAAACGTTTTTGTTGGTCCAAATTTTCATGCTTTATTAATGCAAATGAAGAGTTACAAAGTGCAGGGTGTGACACTAAACCCGCCTCATCCCTGCCTCTGCCAAAGGCGTGAGAAAGGTCGAGCGAAGTGGGGAGACGGCAACGCCTGTTGCCGGGCGAAAAAATGTTTATCTTAGAGATATCAAGGATTTACTCCCTGTCATGGGTTCCACCCGCAAACAAATGACCTGGCAAGCATCTCTTTTTCATTAAAAAAATTCCACTCAGGTACAGTCCGTAGGGAATGAAAAACATGAATGAAGGGATTACAAGTTTTAAATTCAACAAAGGCCCGAAGGCTTACAAACTAAAAAGAGATAAGGTGCCCGTAATCCCTTTCTTGTCCCTCTCCTCAGGAGGCAGGTCAAGGAGGTGAGAAGGGCAAAAGGAGCACCTAGGTGAGCTACGGGTGGCAGAAGACGCAGAGAGAACATCTTGGTGGCCGTCCAAACGCTGGATGGTGACGGCAGCGCCGGAAGCAGAGCTCGAAGACGAGGCGGCAGGACGTCAACACACGTCGAAGCCATCGGTGCCCGCGTAATCCGACTTGATGGCCTTGCCGCCCACCCTCTTCCTCTTCCGCAGCCTCCCAACGCCAGCCGCCCAAGGAGACGACCCCGAGAAGTTCAAGGAGCCGGTGACACGGATGATGGGGTCGCCGGTGCCGCACGAAGCGGCACCCGACACCTAGTCGGACCCGTCATCCTGCCGCCTACCGCCCTCGTCATCACTGCCGCTGTCCTCCTCGTCACTCCCGCCCGAGGAGGAGTCTTCGCTATGAGAAGAGCTCTCCATGCAGCACCTTGTATGAGTCCCAAAGTGCCCGAAGACCTTGACAGAGAGAAGGCCACCCTCCATCAGCTTAAAATGGAGAGTGAGCCCCTCCATCAAGCTGTGGATATGAGCAAACGTCTTCCATCCCCGACAAAGATACATCACGTGAGGAGCGGGGAAGTCGACGCGGACCCGCGTGCCACTGATCCTGCAGCCCCTCATGTGCAGCCGCAATGACTCTGGCGGATCCAGCTCCATCTCCCGCGCAAATGGAGTCGGGAGACGAAGGCGACGGCGCGGCGGCCGGCGCAGCCTCACGAAGAACTCACAAGGGTCATCCCCAACATGGCCCTCCATTGGAGAAGGAGTTGCTGGGGGAGGCGAGGCCAGCGCGCCACCCCATCCTCCTCTTCCCCGAGCGCCCCGGCCTTGCCCACGGCCTTGCCCCCTCCCCCTTCCCCTCGCGGCTGGCCCTGCCACCGCAGGCACAGGAGAAGGAGGGATGCGTTATCGAGCGGCGACCCTCGCCGGCACCGTTGAAGGACTGGGATTTCCTCTCTCCATGACGAATGGAAGAGAGGAGCAGAAGCTGGAGGAGGAAGGAGATGGAAGAATGCGGGATGCCATCCCCCCTCCCGCCCTTTATAAAGGAATGGGGTTGGGGCTCGGCCGACCCGCTGCCCCAACCAGCGACGGCCCGGTTTCCCGCCTCCGCTGTTTGCCACCCCAGGCGCATAGGAGGCACGTGGCAGGCGTGCAGAACCGAGGGGACGGGTGAGGCGACCTCTCCCCACCTCGTGATCGTGCGGAGTGGACGCCTTGAGGACTGTGCCTCGGCCCCATTCAGTAAATGGGCTGCGCGTCCACGCCTCCCTCCGTTTATGGGGAAGGCACGGACCGCCCCTTTACTACAACGTGACGCATGCGTGTAGAGACCAACCCCACGCATGCCTCCCACATCACACGCACCTCCCCACGCTGCACCGCGCATGGGAGTCGTGGGAAGCGCAGCGCGCGAAAAATATTACCGCGGTAAAAAACCGCCCCGCCTGCCCTTGCACCATTTTTGGGCCTAGCCCAACAACGCGTTGCGCTTATGTATGGCCCAGGCCCGGGGGCTCCTGTCAGTGTACACAAAGAGGGGTACACTTTTTTGTACCCATATAACTGTGCACGGGCAGTCTGAGCCACGGGCGCCACCACACCAAGCAAGGCAAGGGAGGTGAGCCAGGGAAAGACCGAAGCTCAAGGGAACTAGGACGACGCTAAGGCCAAGACCACGAAGAGCAAAAGGGACGAAGCGGACTCCCCCGGCAAGACCCTTGCCGGGAGACAGCTTTGGCAAACCCGGCAAGACCCTTGCCGCGGCGACTCGCCCCACGCCTACGGCGCAAATTACCCATGAGTCCACTGCCCCCAAGGGGCAAGGATTCGGGAGACATCCCCGTGGTGGCATGCAGATCTTTGTGAAGACATTCAAGATCAGATACGCACTAAGAAGACGGCGACCTTTGGCGAGATACCAGCCAGGTAAGACCACGAGACCCCCGACAAGCGCCTTGCCGGGGATGACAGCAGGCGCCTCGGCAAGACCCTTGCCGGGGCCCCGGCAAGGCCCTTGCCGAGGACATCCGCAGGGCCACCATCAGGCCCACGCCGACTAAACCTCCACCACCATAGGCATGCGTCTGCCGACCCAACCAGCTGGGCAGGCACCTATGTGGCGGCATGCAGATCTTCGTGAAGACCCTCCACTGCGCCACCTCGGCTGCCTGCCTACCTACATGGCATCACAGGCATCGCTGGCCAGGGCGCGTGTCGACACAAGAAGGAGCGGCGACGGACGAGACAGGTTTCTCCCCCGTCCCTGATAAAGCAAGGACACCTAAGCAAGATGCATTAAATGCGCCTTGTCATGTAATGCGAGGAATAACCTCGCATAACTATACCCTTTCCACCTCCTGCGTGCCACTATGGCAACCCCTTTTTCTATAAAAGGAGGCCCAAGGCGACCAGGGGGAGGACTCGGCTTTTTGGAGCTCCTAATGCCCCAGAGCTAGCTCAAGAACAGGAATATACATCCACCAAACGAGGAGTAGGGATTTACGCATCCTCGCGGCCCGAACCTGGATAAACAAACTGTGTACTATCTGTTTGATCCGCTCTTCTCACGACCCCGTGCCCCGCTAACCGTAGTAGGGATTCTTGTGATCCCATGGGTGTCGTTCCCACCGACATGGACTGATGGGCTAAGAAGATGCGAAGACCAAAGACTGCACCCGTGTCCGGACAGGACACTCCGTGGCATGGAAGGCAAGCTTGGCGATTGGATATGTAGATTCCCTTCTTTGTAACCGACCTCGTGTAACCCTAGATCCTCCCGGTGTCTATATAAACTGGAGGACTTAGTCCGGATAGGAGACTCATTATCATAGCCATACAAGCTAGACCTCTAGGGTTTAGCCACTACGATCTCGAGGTAGATCAACTATTGTAATACTCCTATCCATCAATATCAATTAAGCAGGACGTAGGGTATTACCTCCATAGAGAGGGCCCGAACCTGGGTAAACATCGTGTCCCTTGTCTCCTGTTACTATCGACCTTAGACGCACAGTTCGGGACTCCCTACCGGAGATCCGCCGGTTTTCACACCGACATTGGTGCTTTCATTGAGAGTTCCTCTATGCTGTCGCTAAAAGGTTTGATGGCCCCTTCAATCGTTAATAATGACGTTGTCCAAGGAGAAACTTTCCTCCCTAGATAGATCTTCGTGTTCGGCGGCTTTGCACTGTGGGCCAACTCGTTTGGCCATCTGGAGCATATCGAAAGCTATGCCCCTGGCCATCAGGTCAGATTCGGGAGCTTGAACAACGTTGCGGACATCTGTGGAGACTTGATCTTCGCCGGATTCGAGACCGCAGTAGCCACTCCCGGTCACCCAGATGATGATGACCTAAATCTGTCATCTGGCTGCATCCAGGAGATTGCTCCTGTAACCGCTCTGGCCCTAGATATGGAGCAAGCCGCGCCATCCAAGGATGGGAGGATCGACCCCACTAAGGAGGCCACAGATTCCACGGCGTTGGAGCCGCACATAGACTTAACCTCTCACACTGTTTCTTTGACCGGAACTCCGGACTCATCTCCGGCTGTAAGTTCCGAACCATGTGGGCCCGCGGACGCCGATCCTGATCCTTTATCGATCTTCGAATTCAGCACCGTAGACATCTTCCAGCACTCGCCCTTGGGCGATGTGCTAAATTCCTTAAAGATCTGTCCTTGGTGAAGGACTCACATCCTAACTATATCCGGCTTGAACCAGGGGCTGGCGGCGGAGAATTTTGCTTCCCACCCACCAGCCACTTCATAGCCATGGTCCAAGATTCGACCGATACACTTGATTACGATTCCGAGAACATTGACGGTATGGACGACGATGCCGAAGACAGCGAAGACCCCGTTGCTATAGCTAATGACCAAGATACAAGATTGAAGGCTTCGTCCCATGTTCGAGTGGGACTCTCCTTTGCGTCTAAGGAAAGCTTGGCGATTCGGATATGTAGATCTCCTTCTGTGTAACCGACTCTATGTAACCCTAGCCCCCTCCGGTGTCTATATAAACCGAAGGGTTTACTCCGTAGGACAACAACAATCATAATCATAGGCTAGCTTCTAGGGTTTAGCCTCTACGATCTCGTGGTAGATCAACTCTTGTAATACTCATATCATCAAGATCAATCAAATAGGAAGTAGGGTATTACCTCCATCAAGAGCACCTGAACCTGGCTAAACATTGTGTCCCCCGCCTCCTATTACCATCACCCTTAGATGCACAGTTAGGGACCCCCTACCCGAGATCCGCCGATTTTGACACCGACATTGGTGCTTTCATTGAGAGTTCCACTGTGCCATCACGATAAAGGCTTGATGGCTCCTTCGATCATCGGCAACGATGCGATCCAGGGTGTGGCTTTTCTCCCCAGACAGATCCTCGTATTCATCGGCTTTGTACTGCGGGCCAACTCGCTTGGCCATCTAGAGCAGATCGATAGCTACGCCCCTGGCCATCAGGTCAGATTTGGAAGCTTGAACTACACTGCCGACATCCGCGGAGATTTGATCTTCGACGGATTCAAGCTCATGTCAGGCACGCCGCATAGTCACGATGAGCATGACTTAGCTCTGCCATTCGACGGTGTTCGGGAGATCGCACCTGCGGCTACTCCGGCCCTCAATCCGGAGTAGATCGTGCCATCCGAGGACGGGTGGATGGACCCCGCCACGAAGGCCACACACTTAGCGGCGATAGAGCCGAATACTGACTTCACCTCCTATGACAACTGTGTTACCGGACCCTTGGATTCATCCTCGGCCACATGTTCCGAACCACCTGCGTCCGTGCCTATCCAATCTGATTGGGCACCGATCATGGAGTTTACCTCCGCGGATATTTTTCAACACTCGCCCTTGGGTGACGTGCTAGATTCATTGAGGTCTCTCTCCTTGTCAGGAGACCCTCAGCCAAACTATGTCCGGCTTGAGTGGGAAGCGGACGACGAAGGAATTTGTTCCCGACCCACCACCCAATTAATAGCCACTGTCGACGACTTAGCCGACATGCTTGATTTCGACTCCGAAGACATCGACGGTATGGACGACGATGCAGGAGAGGAACAGGAACCACCGCCCACAAGGTGCTGGACAACCACTTCATCACATGATATATACATGGTGGATACACCCAAAGAAAACAACGACAAGGAATAGGAGGATGCAGTGAAGGATAGTCCCCTCGAGAAGCAACCAAAGCGACAACGTAGGTGCCGCTCCAAATCCCGCCTCAGCAAAAACAGCGATAACAGCACAAGAAAGAATAATACCCTGGTCGACTCCAAAGGAAACGACAACCACATGGACCCAGAGATGGAGTAGGATGAGCCAGCGGACGGCGAACATAGTACACAGCCGCTGTCCGATCACGGTGACGCCGAGGGTAAAGCTCATCAACCTGTCTCTGGAAAGGAGAACAGTCCGGACGATGATGCTGAAGGAAATATGCCCTAGAGGCAATAATAAAGTTATTATTTATTTCCTTATATCATGATAAATGTTTATTATTCATGCTAGAATTGTATTATCCGGAAACATAATACTTGTGTGAATACATAGACAAACTAAACGTCACTAGTGTGCCTCTACTTGACTAGCTCGTTAATCAAAGATGGTTATGTTTCCTAACCATAGACATGTGTTGTCATTTGATTAATGGGATCACATCATTAGGAGAATGATGTGATTGACATGACCCATTCCATTAGCTTAGCACCCGAGCGTTTAGTATGTTGCTATTGCTTTCTTCATGACTTATACATGTTCCTATGACTATGAGATTATGCAACTCCCATTTGCCGGAGGAACACTTTGTGTGCTACCAAACGTCACAACGTAACTGGGTGATTATAAAGGAGCTCTACATGTGTCTCCAAAGGTACATGTTGGGTTGGCGTATTTCGAGATTAGGATTTGTCACTCCGATTGTCGGAGAGGTATCTCCGGGCCCTCTCGGTAATGCACATCACATAAGCCTTGCAAGCATTGCAACTAATGAGTCAGTTGCGAGATGATGTATTACGAAACGAGTAAAGAGAATTGCTGGTAACGAGATTGAACTAGGTATTGAGATACCGACGATCGAATCTCGGGCAAGTAATGTACCGATGACAAAGGGAACAACGTATGTTGTTATGCGGTCTAACCGATGAAGATCTTCGTACAATATGTAGGAGCCAATATGAGAATCCAGGTTCCGCTATTGGTTATTGACCGGAGACATGTCTCGGTCATGTCTACATTGTTCTCGAACCCATAGGGTCCACACGCTTAACGTTACAATTACAGTTTCATTATGAGTTTATATATTTTGATGTACCGAAGTTTGTTCAGAGTCCCGGATGTGATCACGGACATGACGAGGAGTCTCGAAATGGTCAAGACATAAAGATTGATATATTGGAAGCCTATGTTTGGACATCGGAAGTGTTCCGGGTGAAATCGACATTTTACCGGAGTACCGGGAGTTTACCGGAACCCCCCCTCCCGGTAATCTAATGGGCCTTAATGGGCCTAGTGGAGAAAGAGGAGAGGAGGCCTAGGGGCTGCCGCACGCCCCTTCACCCCCAAGTCCGAATTGGACAAGGAGGGGGGCGGAGCCCCCCCCCCCCCTTTCCTTTCTTCCCTCTCCTCCTTCCCCCTAAGTCCTAATCCAACTAGGGAAAGTGGGGAGTCCTACTCCCGGTAGGAGTAGGACTCCTCCTGCGCGCCTCCTCCTAGGGCCGGCCGCACCCCCCCCTTGCTCCTTTATATACGGGTGTCATAGCCCTAGCTTAGTCTTGCCTATCCTTGCATAACCTCCATGCATGATGTTTACTTTTTCTCAGAAACTTGAAATGGGGATGTCCAAACCCTAGCACCACATGGATTTCAAATAGGCTCAACTAAAGTCATTTTCAATGAACCCAAAAATGCCTTTGAAAATGTTCATGATTTCTGATAAGGGTGAAAACCTCTGCCAAAAATGATGAACATATTTCTAGGTCATTCCTGGATTTTTGAATTAATCCATATTGTATTTGACTTTGTGCATTTAAATACTATAAATAAATAAAATGCTCAGATAATGCTGAAATTAAATGTGGGCCACTAGAATAATCTAGAGAGTGTCCACAAATTATTCTAGCATTTTAGAAAATGCTTTAGTATTTTTACTAAAGCCAAAACAGCAGCAGAAAAATAGAAAACAGAAGAAAAATAGAATCGGAAGGAAACCCACCTAACTTACGTGGCAACCCATCCGCAGCGCAACACTGTGCAGCCCAGCAGCAGCCCAGCCCACCGCAGCCGCCACCGTCTTCAACCTCCTGCCAGTAGGCAGGAGGGCGTGTGCCCGACGCGCGCGCGCACGCGCCGGCCACCTCCTGCTTGCCTGCACGATGCTGGATCCACCTGAGGGTGCCACGCACCCTCCCTCGACCCTCTGCACCTCCTCCCTCCTCGCAGCTCTCTCCCCTCCCCTCGCTCACCCAAAGCCGAGCAGAGCTCGTCACCGCCGTACGCCGTAGACGCGGCCTCCATGCTCCCCTCGCCCCCCCGACGTGTCCACGAGCATCGCCACGCCTCCCTCATCCTCTCCGTCCGGCCACCCTTCGCCGGAGGCCTTGCATCAACGCCATCTTCATCGTCTTCGTCGCCGGCCACCGGAGATGCCTCTCGCTGCCCCGCTCGCTCCGGTGCTTCCCCGAGCACGCCGAGGCCACCTCTGCATCCACCGTGAGCCCCTACCCCTAACCCCCCTCCTCTACGCCTTGGTTGCGCCCCCTAGCCGCCATCTCCACCGAGCCCGAGCACTCTGCTCCGCCGGCGACGCCGTTGACGTGGCCACAGCCACGCGGGCTCGAAACCGAGCGCGTCACCGTGGTTGCCACACTCCCAGGAGGCCGTAGCCCCTCTCCACACCCCTGTTGTGCATCCCAGTGCCGAACCCGAGCACACCCGAGCTCCGGCCGCCGCCGCGAGCTCCGTTCCAGCGAGCTCCGGCGCCCCCACAGCCACCCACCTACCTCCCTGGATGCGGGCGAGTCCGGGCTACACCGTGATGCCCTTAGCCACCGCCCTCGTCTCCTTTAGCACAAGTCCGGCGTGTTGCCGCCGTGGGTTTGGTCGCTGTCGGCCAACTCCGGCGACAGCCGACGTGGCGGGGTCATTAGTGCTAATCCCCGCTAGCTGGACCTCACATAGTCACTGAAAGCGGGCCCTGCAGTGGGTCAAAGCCCAATTAGCATCGGGTTTGACCCGAGGTTGACCTCTGTTTGACCCTTGAGTCACTGACATGCGGGCCTCGCCCGGCTAACCCAGTTAGTTAGAGCTAAACTTAATTAAGTTAGTTTAGTTAGTCACTAACCAGTGGGCCCAGTGTTGTTTAGTTAGTCTAGTTAACCCAAATAGTTAAATGTGAGACTGACTAGTGGGGCCCAGCCGTCAGGTTTGACCTGGACAGCCCTGTTGACCTGCTGACGCCAGCATGATGCAATGCTGACGTAGTTAATCATTTTCTGGATTTAAAATAATGCAGAAATTTTAGAAAATGACTTAAACTTCAAAAAATCATAGAAATGAAACCGTAACTCCAAATGAAATAATTTATATATGAAAAATTATCAGAAAAATTCAAGGAATCTGTTTATGGTATTTTCATGATGTTAGAACAACTTATGGCTGCTGTTTAGGCCAATTCACATAAATGGAATTTAAACTCTCACATATGGAGTTTGAATTTGAACCTAGGGTTCAAACCAACTCCATTTAACATGTTGCTAGTTGCATTAGCTCAAAACACAGCATATTGACATGTCATGATCATGCATCATATTGTGCATTGCATTGATTGTGTTCATTCTCTGTTGCCGGTGGTTGTCCCCTCTCGATAGACGTTGTACCGATGCTGTGATCGTTGACACTGATGAAGAACCAATGATATCTTCAGAAGTGCCAGGCAAGCAAAACCCCCTTGTTCATTCCGATACAATCCCACTCTCTCGCTCCTGCTCTCTTTTACTGCATTAGGACAACAATGATTCAACTGATACTCGCTGCGGTAGTTGAACCCTTATCCTCTGCATGACCTGTCATTGCCACAGTAAATAGATGAAACCCACTAGCATGAGTAGGAGTTGTTTGAGCCCTGGTGTGCCTACTCATTCATGCTTGTTTGTCATGCCTACTATTGCTTAGAGTTGTGTCAGGTCTGATTCATCGGGGATGAATTGGAACAGTGATGAACATGTCCTACTGTGTGTGAGCTAAGTGTGTGAACATGATTTGGTAAAGGTAGCGGTGAGAGGCCATGTCGGAGTACATGGTGGGTTGTATCATTGAAACCGTTCTTAGGAACTGAGTTCTGTGCTTGTGATCCATGACCAGCTACTACCATGCATTGGGCCCGAAACCAATGGACCCTCTCGACTTATTAACTGCCCTTGTCCTCTATCCAGGAGTTGCAACTAGTTTCTGGTGTTTGTAGGATATGTGTTGGCGGCCGTGCATAGCGCTGATCCTAGGGGTGGGCTATGATGCGGTAGATACACCGTGGCACGGTGTACCGGGCGCCCGTTTGGTGTCTCGGGAACCCTGCACACATCGTTTGGGGCTGTGAGCGAAACTCCGGCTGGATCTCCTCGCGGATGGAACCCGAATAGGCAATAAACCTGGACTAGAGACTTGAGTGTTTAGGTAGGCCGTGGCCGACACCCTCGTTGGGCTTCCGCTTGAAGGTTGCCGAATACATGTCGTGTAAACGGCGGTAAGTGGTGAGAGCGTGTGTGAAGAAGTACAACCCTGCAGGGTTAACATCATCTATTCGAATAGTCATGTCCGCGGTAAAGGACTTCTGGGTTGCCTATAACAGTTCATAGACAAGTGAAAGTGGATACTCTAAAACTCGCAAGATAAGTGTGAGTGCTATGGATGGCCTTCTCGTAGGGAGACGAGAGCGGATCCATAGTGGTGTATTGAATGGTGAATATGTGGACTCGTGTGCGCCACCTCAAAAGAGTTGCTTACAGTCGTAGTTCAGGTTAGCCACTGAGTCAAAGTTGGCTTGCTGCAGTCAAACTCCACCACCCCCCTTGATGATACCGATGCATATGTAGTTAGTTCTGATGTAAGTCTTGCTGGGTAAAATTGTACTCACGTTTGCCTATTTTATGTTTTGCAGAGAGATGTCAGTCTCGCTAGTAGTTCCGTGTGGACTTCAACGTTTAACTTGATACCTCAACTACGATCTTGTGCCCTCGGCATGATCTGGTAGATAGTCAGGCTTCTTAGCCTTTTTCCATTTGTAGATGTCTGTACTCAGACATGTTAAGCTTCCGCATGTGCTTGATTTGTATGATATGTTTGTTGGGTCATGAGACCCATGTTTGTAATATCTGGCTCTTCGGAGCCTAATGAATAATACTTGAGTTGTACAGTTATGTTGTGATGCCATGTTGTATTTACACATATCGAGCATATTGTGTGTATGATTGAAATGCTTGGTATGTGTGGGATCCGAGAATCTAGTTGTTTATCCTTGGCAGCCTCTCTTATGGGGAAATGTAGTCTAGTGCTTCCATGAGCCATAGTAGTCCGCTACAGCCCGGTTCACCGGAGTCCTGCTAGCCCAGCACTACTGCTCAGGACACTTGGCTGGCCGGCATGTGTTTCACTTCGTTCCTGTGTCTGTCCCTTCGGGGAAAGGTCACGCGGTGATATCCGGAGTCCCGCCTAGCCTGCTACAGCCCGGGTTCCCGGACTCCTGTTAGCCCAGTGCTACAGCCCGGATTCACACACTGCTGACCGACATGCTCGATGTGATTCATGTATGCCTGTCCCCATAGGTTAGTGTCGCTTTGGGTTCATGACTAGCCATGTCGGCCCGGGTTCTCTGTCATATGGATGCTAGCGACACCATCATATAGGTGAGCCAAAAGGCGCAAACAGTCCCGGGCCATGGTAAGGCGACACCCGTGGAAATACCGTGCGTGAGGCCGCAAAGTGATATGAGGTGTTACCGGCTAGATCGATGTGACTTGGAATCGGGGTCCTGACAACGGGGGCAGGGGGCACCTCTAGACACACAAGTTGATATTCAAGATCGTTCTCTTAGCCGTGTGCGGTGCCCCCCTCCACCATAGTCCTCGATAATATTGTAGTGGGGCTTAGGCGAAGCCCTGCGGCAGTAGAACATCAAGATCGTCACCATGCCGTCATGCTGACGGAACTCTTCCCCGACACTTTGCTGGATCAGAGTCCAGGGATCGTCATCAAGCTGAACGTGTGCTAGAACTCGGAGGTGCCGTAGTTTCGGTGCTTGATCGGTCGGGCCGTGAAGACGTATGACTACATCAACCGCGTTGTCATAACGCTTCCGCTGTCGGTCTACAAGGGTACGTAGATTACACTCTCCCCTCTCGTTGCTATGCATCACCATGATCTTGCGTGTGCGTAGGAAATTTTTTGAAACTACTACGTTCCCCAACAGTGGCATCCGAGCCTAGGTTTTATGTGTTGATGTTATATGCACGAGTAGAACACAAGTGAGTTGTGGGCGATATAAGTCATACTTCTTACCAGCATGTCATACTTTGGTTCGGCGGTATTGTTGGATGAAGCGGCCCGGACCGACATGACGCGTACGCTTACGTGAGACTGGTTCTACCGACGTGCTTTGCACACAAGTGGCTGGCGGGTGTCAGTTTCTCCAACTTTAGTTGAACCAAGTGTGGCTACGCCCGTTCCTTGCGAAGGTTAAAACAGCACCAACTAGACAAACTATCGTTGTGGTTTTGATGCGTAGGTAAGATTGGTTCTTGCTTAAGCCCGTAGCAGCCACGTAAAACTTGCAACAACAAAGTAGAGGACGTCTAACTTGTTTTTGCAGGGCATGTTGTGATGTGATATGGTCAAGACATGATGCTAAATTTTATTGTATGGGATGATCATGTTTTGTAACCGAGTTATCGGTAACTGGCAGGAGCCATATGGTTGTCGCTTTATTGTATGCAATGCAATTGAGCTGTAATGCTTTACTTTATCACTAAGCGGTAGTGATAGTCGTGGAAGCATAAGATTGACGAGACGACAACAATGCTATGATGGTGATCAAGGTGTCGCGCCAGTGATGATGGTGATCATGACGGTGCTTCGAAGATGGAGATCACAAGCACAAGATGATGATGGCCATATCATATCACTTATATTGATTAATTGCATGTGATGTTTATCTTTTATGTATCTTATCTTGCTTTGATTGACGGTAGCATTTTAAGATGATCTCTCACTAATTATCAAGAAGTGTTCTCCCTGAGTATGCACCGTTGCGAAAGTTCTTCGTGCTGAGACACCACGTGATGATCGGGTGTGATAGGCTCTACGTTCAAATACAACAGGTGCAAAACAGTTGCACACGCGGAATACTCAGGTTATACTTGACGAGCCAAGCATATAAAGATATGGCCTCGGAACACGGAGACCAAAAGGTCGAGCGTGAATCATATAGTAGATATGATCAACATAGTGATGTTCACCAATGAAACTACTCCATCTCACGTGATGATCGGACATGGTTTAGTTGATTTGGATCACGTGATCACTTAGAGGACTAGAGGGATGTCTATCTAAGTGGGAGTTCTTTAGTAATATGATTAATTGAACTTAAATTTATCATGAACTTAGTACCTGATAGTATCTTGCTTGTTTATGTTTGATTGTAGATAGATGGCCCGTGTTGTTGTTCCGTTGAATTTTAATGCGTTCCTTGAGAAAGCAAAGTTGAAAGATGATGGCAGCAATTACACGGACTAGGTCCATAACTTGAGGATTATCCTCATTGCTGCATAGAAGAATTACATCCTGGAAGCACTGCTGGGTGCCCGGCCTGCTACTGGAGCAACACCAGATGTTATGAACGTCTGGCAGAGCAAAGCTGATAACTACTCGATAGTTCAGTGTGCCATGCTTTACGGCTTAGAATCGGTACTTCAATGACGTTTTGAACGTCATGGAGCATATGAGATGTTCCAGGATTTGAAGTTAATATTTCAAGCAAATGCCCGGATTCAGAGATATGAAGTCTCCAATAAGTTCTATAGCTGAAAGATGGAGGAGAACAGTTCTGTCAGTGAGCATATACTCAAAATGTCTGGGTATAATAATCACTTGATTCAATTGGGAGTTAATCTTCCAGATGATTGCGTCATTGACAGAATTCTCCAATCACTTCCACCTAGCTACAAGAGCTTCATGATGAACTATAATATGCAAGGGCTGAATAAGACAATTCCCGAGCTCTTCGCAATGCTGAAAGCTGCAGAGGTAGAAATCAAAAAGGAGCATCAAGTTTTGATGGTCAACAAGACCACTAGTTTCAAGCAAAAGGGCAAAGGGAAGAAGAAGGGGAACTTCAAAAAGAACAGCAAGCAAGTTGCAATTCAGGAGAAGAAACCCAGATCTGGACCTAAGCCTGAAACTGAGTGCTTCTACTGCAAGCAGACTGGTCACTGGAAGCGAAACTGCCCCAAGTATTTGGCGGATAAGAAGGATGGCAAGGTGAACAAAGGTATATGTGATATACATGTTATTGATGTGTACCTTACTAATGCTCGCAGTAGCACCTGGGTATTTGATACTTGTTCTGTTGCTAATATTTGCAACTCGAAACAGGGACTACGGATTAAGCGAAGATTGGCTAAGGACAAGGTGACGATGCGCGTGGGAAATGGTTCCAAAGTCGATGTGATCGCGGTCGGCACGCTACCTCTACATCTACCTTCAGGATAAGTATTAGACCTAAATAATTGTTATTTGGTGCCAGCGTTAAGCATGAACATTATATCTGGATCTTGTTTGATGCGAGACGGTTATTCATTTAAATCAGAGAATAATGGTTGTTCTATTTATATGAGTAATATCTTTTATGGTCATGCACCCTTGAAGAGTGGTGTATTCTTATTAAATCTCGATAGTAGTGACACACATATTCATAATGTTGAAGCCAAAAGATGCAGAGTTGATAATGATTGTGCAACTTATTTGTGGCACTGCCGTTTAGGTCATATCGGTGTAAAGTGCATGAAGAAACTCCATACTGATGGACCTTTGGAACCACTTGATTATGAATCACTTGGTACTTGCGAACAGTGCCTTATGGGCAAGATGACCAAAACACCATTCTCCGGTACTATGGAGAGAGCACCAGATTTGTTGGAAATCATACATACAGATGTATGTGGCCCGATGAATGTTGAGGCTCGTGGCGGATATCATTATTTTCTCACCCTCACAGATGACTTAAGCAGATATGGGTATATCTACTTAATGAAACATAAATCTGAAACATTTGAAAAGTTCAAAGAATTTCAGAGTGAAGTTGAAAATCATCGCAACAAGAAAATAAAATTCCTACGATCTGATCGTGGAGGAGAATATTTGAGTTACAAGTTTGGTGTACATTTGAAACAATGCGGAATAGTTTCGCAACTCACGCCACTCGGAACACCATAGCGTAATGGTGTGTCCGAACGTCGTAATCGTACTTTATTAGATATGGTGCGATCTATGATGTCTCTTACTGATTTACCGCTATCATTTTGGGGTTATGCTTTAGAGACGGCCGCATTCACGTTAAATAGGGCATCAGCAAAATCCGTTGAGACAACGCCTTATGAACTGTGGTTTGGAAAGAAACCAAAGTTGTCGTTTTTGAAAGTTTGGGGCTGCGATGCTTATGTGAAAAAGCTTCAACCTGATAAGCTCGAACCCAAATCGGAGAAATGTGTCTTCATAGGATATCGAAAGGAAACTATTGGATACACCTTCTATCACAGATCCGAAGGCAAGACTTTTGTTGCTAAATTTGGAAACTTTCTAGAGAAGGAGTTTCTCTCGAAAGAAGTGAGTGGGAGGAAAGTAGAACTTGATGAGGTAACTGTACCTGCTCCCTTATTGGAAAGTAGTACATCACAGAAACCAGTTTCTATGACAACTACACCAATTAGTGAGGAAGCTAATGATGATGATCATGAAACTTCATAACAAGATACTATTGAACCTCGTAGATCAACCAGAGTAAGATCTGCACCAGAGTGGTACGGTAATTCTGTTCTGGAAGTCATGCTACTAGATCATGATGAACCTACGAACTATGGAGAAGCGATGGTGAGCCCAAATTTCGCAAAATGGCTTGAAGCCGCGAAATCTAAGATGAGATCCATGTATGAGAACAAATTGTGGACTTTGGTTGACTTGCCCAATGATCGGCAAGCAATTGAGAATAAATGGATCTTCAAGAAGAAGACTGACGCTGACGGTAATGTTACTGTCTACAAAGCTCGACTTGTCGCAAAAGGTTTTCGACAAGTTCAAGGGATTGACTACGATGAGACCTTCTCACCCGTAGCGATGCTTAAGTCTGTCCGAATCATGTTAGCAATTGCCGCATTTTATGATTATGAAATTTGGCAGATGGATGTCAAAACTGCATTCCTGAATGGATTTCTGGAAGAAGAGTTGTATATGATGCAACCAGAAGGTTTTGTCGATCCAAAGGGACCTAACAAAGTGTGCAAGCTCCAGCGATCCATTTATGGACTGGTGCAAGCCTCTTGGAGTTGGAATAAACGCTCTGATAATGTGATCAAAGCATTTGGTTTTGTACAGACTTTTGGAGAAGCCTTTATTTACAAGAAAGTGAGTGGGAGCTCTGTAGCATTTCTGATATTATATGTAGATGACATATTACTAATCCGAAATGATATAGAATTTCTGGATAGCATAAAGGGATACTTGAATAAGAGTTTTTCAATGAAAGACCTCGGTGAAGCTGCTTACATATTGGGCATTAAGATCTATAGAGATAGATCAAGACGCTTAATTGGACTTTCACAAAGCACATACCTTGACAAAGTTTTGAAGAAGTTCAAAATGGATCAAGCAAAGAAAGGATTCTTGCTTGTGTTACAAGGTGTGAAATTGAGTAAGACTCAATGCCCGACCACTTCAGAAGATAGAGGGAAAATGAAAGATGTTCCCTATGCTTCAGCCATAGGCTCTATCATGTATGCAATGATGTGTACCAGACCTGATGTATGTCTTGCTATAAGTCTAGCAGGGAGGTACCAAAGTAATCCATGAGTGGATCACTGGACAGCGGTCAAGAACATCTTGAAATACCTGAAAAGGACTAAGGATATGTTTCTCGTATATGGAGGTGACAAAGAGCTCATCATAAATGGTTACGTTGATGCAAGCTTTGACACTGATCCAGACGATTCTAAATCGCAAACCGGATACGTGTTTAAATTAAACGGTGGAGCTGTCAGTTGGTGCAATTCTAAACAAAGCGTTGTGGCGGGATCTACATGTGAAGCAGAGTACATAGCTGCTTCGGAAGAAGCAAACGAAGGAGTCTGGATGAAGGAGTTCATATCCGATCTAGGTGTCATACCTAGTGCATCGGGTCCAATGAAAATCTTTTGTGACAATACTGGTGCAATTGCCTTGGCAAAGGAATCCAGATTTCACAAGAGAACCAAGCACATCAAGAGACGCTTCAATTCCATTCGGGATCTAGTCCAGGTGGGAGACATAGAGATTTGCAAGATACATACGGATCTGAATGTAGCAGACCCTTTGACTAAGCCTCTTCCACGAGCAAAACATGATCAGCACCAAAGCTCCATGGGTGTTAGAATCATCACTGTGTAATCTAGATTATTGACTCTAGTGCAAGTGGGAGACTGAGGGAAATATGCCCTAGAGGCAATAATAAAGTTATTATTTATTTCCTTATATCATGATAAATGTTTATTATTCATGCTAGAATTGTATTATCCGGAAACATAATACTTGTGTGAATACATAGACAAACTAAACGTCACTAGTGTGCCTCTACTTGACTAGCTCGTTAATCAAAGACGGTTATGTTTCCTAACCATAGACATGTGTTGTCATTTGATTAATGGGATCACATCATTAGGAGAATGATGTGATTGACATGACCCATTCCATTAGCTTAGCACCCGATCGTTTAGTATGTTGCTATTGCTTTCTTCATGACTTATACATGTTCCTATGACTATGAGATTATGCAACACCCGTTTGCCGCAGGAACACTTTTTGTGCTACCAAATGTCACAACGTAACTAGGTGATTATAAAGGAGCTCTACACGTGTCTCCAAAGGTACATGTTGGGTTGGCGTATTTCGAGATTAGGATTTGTCACTCCGATTGTCGGAGAGGTATCTCTGGGCCCTCTCGGTAATGCACATCACATAAGCCATGCAAGCATTGCAACTAATGAGTTAGTTGCAAGATGATGTATTACGAAACGAGTAAAGAGAATTGCCGGTAACAAGATTGAACTAGGTATTGAGATACCGATGATCGAATCTCGGGCAAGTAACATACCGATGACAAAGGGAACAACGTATGTTGTTATGCAGTCTGACCGATAAAGATCTTCGTAGAATATGTAGGAGCCAATATGAGCATCCAGGGTCCGCTATTGGTTATTAACCTGAGACATGTCTCGTTCATGTCTACATTGTTCTCGAACCCGTAGGGTCCGCACGCTTAACATTACAATGACAGTTTCATTATGAGTTTATATATTTTGATGTACCGAAGTTTGTTCGGAGTCCCGGATGTGATCACGGACATGACGAGGAGTCTCGAAATGGTCGAGACATAAAGATTGATATATTGAGAGCCTATGTTTGGACATCGGAAGTGTTCCGGGTGAAATCGGCATTTTACCGGAGTACTGGGAGGTTACCGGAAC
>NC_041388.1:520004108-520015175 GCF_002162155.2 Triticum dicoccoides
TTTTCTTCCCTCTCCTCCTTCCCCCCAAGTCCTAATCCAACTAGGGAAAGGGGGGAGTCCTACTCCCGGTAGGAGTAGGACTCCTCCTGCGCGCCTCCTCCTAGGGCCGGCCGCACCCCCTTGCTCCTTTATATACAGGGGCAGGGGGGCACCTTTAGACACACAAGTTGATCTTCAAGATCGTTCTCTTAGCCGTGTGCGGTGCCCCCCTCCACCATAATCCTCGATAATATTTTAGTGGTGCTTAGGCGAAGCCCTGCAACAGTAGAACATCAAGATCATCACCACGCCGTCGTGTTGACGGAACTCTTCCCCGACACTTTGCTGGATCGGAGTCCGGGGATCGTCATCAAGCTGAATGTGTGCTAGAACTCGGAGGTGCCGTAGTTTCGGTGCTTGATTGGTCGGGCCATGAAGACGTACGACTATATCAACCGTGTTGTCATAATGCTTCCGCTGTCGGTCTACGAGGGTACGTAGATTACACTCTCCCCTCTCGTTGCTATGCATCACCATGATCTTGCGTGTGCGTAGGAATTTTTTTGAAATTACTACGTTCCCCAACAGATGCACACATCATCCCGGAAAGACACTTGGAACAAGAGAACCTCCATAGAAGGCTTATTGCCACCGCGAGGAGCCTGAAGAAGCAGAAGCAAAGGCTTAAGGCCGCGCAGAATATGCTCAACAGTAGATGGAACAAAGTGCTTGACACTGAAGAAAAGTAAAGCGGCAATCGCCACACAAAGAGCTACCCAAAGCGCAAGCTGCTGCCTGAATTCGACGACGAGGCTTTAGAGCCCATTCAGCCAAAAAAATAAAACGGCCGATCAGCCGGATCGACCACCCCGTGGCCACGACAGGGTGGCTAACGACGTCGCACACAAGTCAGCGCATGATTTATGTGAAGACCTGCACAAAAAGCCGGTATGGCCAGGTCCATCTAGGAAGCGCGCTCTGGCACATAATCATGGCCGCCCAAATGACTATACTGACCGAATAAAAGCTCGGAATCAAAACCAAACGCTACGACCGTCCAAAGAATGCCATGATACAGCCAAATACAGGGGTTTTGCGCACCCCCTATGCTTCACCGATGAGGTTCTGGATCACGAATTGCCAAAAGGATTCAAACCTGTGAACATAGAGGCATACGACGGAACGACAGACCCTGGGGTCTGGATTGAGGACTTTATCCTTCATATCCACATGGCTCGTGGAGATGATCTCCATGCCATCAAATACTTACCCCTCAAGTTGAAAGGACCAGCTCGGGACTGACTGAAGAGCCTCCCCGGAAACTCAATTGGAAGTTTGGAAGAGCTCGAAGATTCTTTTAGGGCTAATTTTCAAGGGACCTATGTTCGACCTCCGGATGCAGACGACTTAAGTCATATAGTTCAATAGCCCGAAAGCTTTGGAACAGATTCCTCACTAAGAAGAATCAAATTGTCGACTGTCCGGACGCCGAAGCCTTAGCGGCTTTCAAACACAGTGTCTGGGACGAATGGCTCGCCAGACACCTCGGCCAGGAATAACCGAGGACAATGGCAGCCCTAACAAGCCTTATGACCCGCTTTTGCGCGGGCGAAGATAGTTTGCTGGCCCGTAGCGGCACCAGCGACCCAGGCACATCCGAAGTCAGGGCTGGCAATGGAAAACCACGACACAATAAAAGCAAGTGTCGAAACAATGAAGACAGCCCAGACAACACGGCGGTAAATGCCGGATTCAGGAGCTCTCGACCCGGTCAACTGAAAAAATCATTTAAAGGCAGCAGAGATGGACCGTCCAGCCTAAACAAGATTCTAGACAGATTATGTCAGATTCATGGCACCTCCGAGAAACCTGCAAATCACAGCAACAGAGAATGCTTGGTCTTCAAGAAGGCCGGCAAGCTAAACACCGAACACAACGGGTGGGAGACACCAAGAGAAGACGAGGATGAGCCTCGCCAGCCGAACACTGGGGGACAGAAAAAATTCCCACCAGAGGTCAAAACAGTGAACATGATTTACGCAACTCCCATACAGAAGAGGAGGCGCAAACGCGCATCCGAGACATATACGTCGTGGAGCCCGTCACCCCCAGGTTCAACCCTTGGTCGGCCTGCCCGATCACTTTTCATCGCATGGATCACCTGACTAGTATCCAGCACGGAGGATCGGCTGCCTTGGTGCTAGACCCAATAATTGACGGATACCATCTCTCCTGAATCCTTATGGACGGCGGAAGTAGTCTTAATATGATATATTAGGACACCGCCCGCAAAATGGGGATAGACCCGACAAGAATCAGCCAAAGCAATACTACCTTTAAAGGAGTAATACCAGGCCCAGAGGCCCGCTGCACGGGCTCTCTAGTACTAGTGGTTGTATTCGGTTCTCCCGACAACTTTCGAAGCGAAGAATTAACCTTCGACATCGCTCCATTCTGAAGCAGCCATCACACACTACTCGAAAGAACGGCCTTCACTCATTTTAATGCGGTACCGCATTACGCTTATATTAAGCTTAATATGCTCGGTCCACCTGACATCATCATAGTTAGCGGAAACACAGAGCGTCCTTTACATACGGAGGAATATGTGGCGGCTCTAGCAGCCAATCACTGAACGACCTCTCCAACCAGAATAAATGATCGGTCGTCAAGACCGCGGACACGGTTAGACGAGTCCGGCACACCACCAGCTGTAACAGCTCAGATAAACCTGAGATTGGGTCGATGGATATACCCCCATAGGTGGTGCTAGGGGCTTCCCGCATGTAAAAAGGGCTACAGTTCGGCTTGACCCTATGTAGATTGCATTTTAATGGTTCATTAAGAATAACCAATTTTTCGCACGAAGACTTTTACCTGGGTTTTTTCTTTTACAGATGATCATCATGCTACACCCTTCCAGGATACGGCACAACGGAGACACAGGCGCAGACGTGCAGCAGGGCCCCGCTCAAAGGCTTCTTTTTAGATTAAGACCCTGTGTAAACCTTTTTTATTGTCTCTTGTTGCTTCACTCCCTTCGGATACTCAACACAACTGAAAGGGATGCTGGCGTTATTGGCATTTCATCACGTCGGACTAATGCAAGTACCTGGAAATTCAGGGCTTATTATCGAGGGCGTTACTCAGCCTAGTATATGTTGTAATATCTGAATACCTTAGGGAGTGTTCGGCGTCGCGAGTTTGGCCTTATATGCATCAGCCCCGAATCATGTCTTTGGTCAATAGTTGGGTTTGCCCGGCTCTCGTGTTTTGCTACCTTACATTCCGCTCTATCGGCTAAGGTGGCACCGGGAGAACTACTTCGATTGTGCCCTGGTTCATCTGGATGAGCACCTCAGTAGAGAAAGCCGAAAACTAACTGTCATGATAAAGTGCGAGACTGGTCAACCACTCGATGACTCAGCAGGATCTTCGCGATTGCTTCACATTAACGAAGGACTAGTTTCCCGGTCATGTATGTACACGCACCGTATTCGGACGAGCGTGGAAGTATGATTGGCTATATAGTAGCCCCATCGTCAAACTCCTATGGCTAAGTGAAAGTGTTAAAGCTATATAGTCCGATTGCCTTGTTCACTATGCTATCACCTCCTTAATGGACCAAGACATTGGGTCAACTGTGAATACGCACTTTTCTGAACACCCCCGCATTATATGCATGGGGGCTGAAGCCGACGACTGCAAACTTTCAGGTTATATACATACATAAACGGACGCAACATCATAATACTTTCAGGCAAAAGTATAAACACATCCTCTATAATGCAAATAGCATTGTTTTTACAATTGGGATACATGTTACTCGAACATGATACTCTTCGAGCACTGAGCCACTATTAAACGAGCGCCTTCTAGGACTTCTTCAAAATAGTGTTCAGCCGAGACCTGGCCTACAGCCCGATCACGGGTTGCAATAGCGGTGGCCTCCATCTCTGCCCAGTATGTCTTAACACGGGCAAGAGCCATCCGCGCACCCTCTATGCACGCCGACCTCTTTACAGCGTTGATATGCGGAACAACACCAATGAATCATTGCACTAAACCAAAATAACTATTCGGCCTTGGTCCCTTCGACCAAATATGATCCACGACGGACCTCATGGCAAGTTCGGACAACCTATCATAGTAGAAAAAGGGCCTTTAGTCCCGGTTCATAAGGGCCTTTAGTCCCGGTTCTGGAACCGGGACTAAAGGGTCGGTACTAAAGCCTCCCCCTTTAGTCCCGGTTCTAACTAGAACCGGGACTAAAGGCCCTCCACGTGGCCGTTGCCTGGAGGTCCACCTTTAGTCCCGGTTGGTAACACCAACCGGTACTAAAGGATATTTTATGATTTTTTTTTTGAATTTTTTTTTATTTTTTTCAATTTCAAATATCTGAATTATTTTAACCCCTAATCTCTAATCACCCCTCATCACTGCTCAATTTAACCTTTAATCTCTAATCACCCCTCATCATTCCAAATCATCTAACTTCCCGAACGGTCACCCATCCTCTCACTACTCCAGCCTGAGCACGCTTAACTTCCGGGTTCTATTCTCCCTCGTTTCCAAGTCTGCACTTGTTGTTTTCCTGACAATAGTAAGATGGCAATCCTATTAACCCTCAGGAATTTAGCTTGAGCATGAAATCACACATTTCAATGTTTGAGTTTGAAACTATTGTTCTAAAAATCAATAATTATTTAGTAACACTAATATTTCTTGAATAAGTAGTTTGACCACAGTTTAACCACAGTTTGACCACACTTTGACCATAGTTGACCAAAATTTAAAAAAATTGAAATAATTATTTAGTAACACTAATATTCTTGAATAATTATTTAGTAACACTAATACTTCTTGAATAAGTAGTTTGACCAGATTTAACAAAAATTCAAAAAAAACTGAAATTTGAGCATAACTTTTTTTCCTTTTAGAAGTTGAGGATTCTAAAAATTTGCAAACAGGCCGTAGGCCGTCTCCATCGGATGCGGATTTTCGTTCCGAACATTTTGATATCTTATACTTTTTTCCGACATCGTATGCACAAGTTATAGCCGTTTTACATTTTCCCTACATTTTTTGCAAAACATGTCCAAATTTAAGTTTTTAAATTTTCCTAACTAGTAGATGTAGTAACATAACTACCTCTCGAAGGATTTTAAATTTTGAAGTTTCTATCATTTTCTTTTGCTTTTTACAAAACTGAAAAGGCGATGCACCGTGGGGTAGGATTTGAAAATTGCACCATTAGTACTGATTCGTGGCACGAACCGGTACTAAAGGTCTCAACCCCATTAGTACCGGTTTGTGGAACGAACCGGTACTAATGGGCATCGCACCCTTTAGTACCGGTTCGTGCCACGAACCTGGACTAAAGGTCCCATTTGAACCGGGAGTAATGCATGTATGGTGCCCTCGCCGCTTGAACCGGGACTAATGCTCACATTAGTCCCGGTTCGTAATGCAACCGGGATTAATGCTCTTTTCTGGCTGGACCAAAGCCCCTTTTTCTACTAGTGTATGGAGATCGGCCCACTCAGCCATTTGTTCATTTAACAGCAGCGGACGCGTTGGAGCACTGAACTGCGACCAGGACAACCTTACCACTTCATGATCTTTCTGATCTTTGAAAAACTCAGTCGCATCAGCATGATTCATTGCCAAGTCCAAATACGCGTTAGCAGCACTCCATAATTGATCCAGGGGGGCATACTTTGGATCTCCGAACTTTGTCCGCAACAAAAAGGGTTTCCTAGCCGTGATATCTTCGGCTTGACGGAGCTCCTCCTTCGTCGCTCTGATTTTAGAGCTGGTTTCCTTGGCTGCTTCCACGGCTTTCTTCAGGTCAGCCACTTTCGCTTGGCTTTCCTTTTCAAGAAGCTCATATCGGCCGGCGACATCTTTCAGCTCAACAGCCATCTTGGCTATTTTATCTTTGCTCTGGCGATGAGCAGCCTGTTTGGCTCTTAACTCTTCGGTCACCTTTAGGGCGGCCGCATCACTTCTCCTGGCTTGTTCCTTGGCTCGGGAAAGTTCCACCCGAAGGGTCTCCATGGCGGCAGCTCCATTTGCAGTCATAGCATATTATAGATACTAGCATCATGCTCCTCTTAATATTTGTTGACCACCCAAAAATACATACCCTGTGCCTCGTCAAGCCGCTTGTTCACAAGCGCCATGTCGGCATCTGCCACGTCAAGCGGCCGCCTCAGTCTGGCAAACTCAGCAGTCCGGCTAGCCACCGGACCCTCAGCCGCCTGCACATGAAAGCAGCACGATCATTACCTGGGACTATGATCCTCCGTTTGCCGCCTCTGGACAGCAACCAGAGTCTCAGGGGCTACTATCTGTATAGAGCACACCTAGCGTGTGTGGTACCGTCAATATATATATATATATATATATATATATATATATATATATATATATATATTACTTTGCGTACCTCAAAGCCTCTTAGCAGGCTCGTAAAAGCTTCATGCAACCCACTTTTGGCGGATGAAATCCTCTCAACCACCGTACCCATTAAAGTATGATGCGCCTATGAGATAGCCGCTTGCTCCAGAAGACCCATCAGTCCGTCCGGTTGTGCACCAGACAGTCCCGGACTCTTTCTGTTGCTCTCCTTAAGAGCTGAATACTCCGGACTTCGGGTGGCTGAAGGGTTACCTTCTGGCCTTCGCGGATTAGGAGAAATCCTCAGTGATGACACCTCAGGGTCGTCCGCCGCAGGAGGCGGGGAGACAGGGGGAGGCGTTTCGCTCTCCATCATCTCCAGAAGAAGATCCCCCGAAGACGAACTCTGTCGAGAAGGGCTACGAGCCGGACTGCAAGATATATGTTTCGGTTATTGTCCTCAGAGATAAAGTAGGATATATTTACCAAAGTACTCTTGTTCACCTATAGCTCGGTGGACGGCTCGCCCCCTTGCGGGTGCTATGCGGTAAGGACGCCCTCCGGGGCAGGGCCCCTGGCGATGTTTTCTTCCCCCGTTTGGAAACCTTCGTTTCCAAGTCTTCAGAGGCGGTCCTTTTCCTTCGCGGAGACACTTAGTCCCCCGGTTTGGATGAGTAATGTGTGAAGACCGCTTTTGGCTTCTTTATTCCTCCCTTTATCTTCCCCTGATGGCACTTGATAAGGTGCATGCTCAAGCATCCTGGCTAGTACAGGATCCGGTGAGCCTTCGGGAAGGCGGGCCGAACACCTGATCCTCTCCGCCTTTCTTATCAAGTCCTGGCCGAGAGCGATTTTTTTTGAATGATGTTGTGACAAATAAAAAGACAGCATGTTCGTCCGCAGAATTACTTACATGGGTATCTAGACGGTTGCAGTTCAGACCCGCATCCTCGATGGTGTCCGAACACTTTATTCGTGATCCGAAGAAAAATCCATACATCTCTTCGAGTGTCATGCCAAAGAATTGCTGAATAGTTCACGGTCCTTCCGGGTTGAACTCCCACATACGGAGAGATCAACGTTGGCATGGCAGGACCCGACGAACTAGCATAACTTGCATTACCATGACAAGACTGACATCCCTCTTGAGGAGATCTCGGATGCGACTTTGCAATGTCAGCACGTCATTAACTGGCCCCCGGTCCAGCCCCTTGTTGACCCATGACGCCAGTTCCAGCGGGGGGGCTGAGCGGAAGGCGGGGGCAGCTGCCCACTTTGTACCTCGGGGAGCTGTGATGTAAAACCACTCCCGCTGCCATAAGTTGGACACCTGCGGGAAGGAACCCTTTGGCCATAGAGCATCGGCGCCTTTGCTTATTATGGCACCTCCGCATTCTGCGTGTCGCCCATCGATCGTCTTTAGCTTCACATTCAAGGTCTTGAGCCATAAGACGATGTGTGGGTTGATGCGGAGGAAGGCCTCACACACGGACAATAAAGGACGAGATGTGAAGGATGGAATCTGGAGATAGATCGTGGAAATCGAGCCCGTAATATAAAAATAAGCCCTCTAACAAAGGGATCAAGACTAAAGCCTAGCCCTCGGAGGAAGTGGGAAACAAATACGACGCTCTCGTTAGGTTCGGGAGTGGGGATAAACTGCCCTTGAGCAGGCAGCCTGTGCAGGATTTCGGTGGTCAGATACCTGGCTTCCCTTAGCTTCTTGATGTCCTCCTCTGTGACAGAGGAGGCCATTCACCGACCTTGAATGTTGGATCCAGACATGGTTGAAGGTCTGAAGCGCTTTGCCTGAGCCTTGGGTGTTGGAACTAGAGGTGGGGGAAGGAAAGGATCGAGCGCGAGAAGAAAAGGATAGGCCTTGGCCCCTTTATAAAGAGGGTGAATATCAAGCGTCCTCGCGTGGCCGTTTGGAGCTTGTCTAAAATCAAGGAGTCATACTAACAAGCACGATTGGGTTACCCACATCCGTATTGATGAGCATCCCGTCATAAGGGGAACACGATCTCTGCTTCGACAAGACATGCAAATCAAACCACTTCGCAACACATGCAGTGGCAGGCTGGGAAAAACGGTTCGTAATGACCGGACCACGGCGGGATGTCACGTTATGAAAAGTTGTCAGCAGATTAGATTTGTGGAATATTATGCTCTCTATGGTGGTATGAGGAATTTGTTTTATAGAGCCGGATGCAATCCTTGTGTTCAAAATCTTATATGGAGTATTCGGAGAAGGAACCCGCCTTGCAATGCCGAAGACAATCTGCGTGCCAGACTCATCGTCATTGAAGCCTGGTTCAGGGGCTACTAAGGGAGTCCTGGATTTGGTGGTCCTCGGACAGCCGGACTATTGGACTATGAAGATACAAGATATAAGGCTTCATCCCGTGTTCGGGTGGGATTCGCCTCTGCGTGGAAGGCAAGCTTGGCGATTCGCATATGTAGATCTCCTTTTTTGTAACCGACTCTGTGTAACCCTAGCCCCCTCCGGTGTCTACATAAACCGGAGGGTTTAGTCTGTAGGAAAACAACAATCATAATCATAGGCTAGCTTCTAGGGTTTAGCCTCTACGATCTCGTGGTAGATCAACTCTTGTAATACTCATATCATCAAGATCAATCAAGCAGGAAGTAGGGTATTACCTCCATCAAGATGGCCCGAACCTGGGTAAACATTGTGACCCCCGCCTCCTGTTACCATCAGCCTTAGATGCACAGTTCGTGACCCCCTACCCGAGATCCGCCGGTTCTGACACCGACAATGAGGTGAGCCTCGGCACTGAGGATTTCATCGTGCCTGAGGAACCTCTTGAGCAGGAGCGCTTCAAGCGCCAACTAATAGCCACTGCAAGGAGCATGGAAAGGAGGCAGCAGCAACTTCAAGCTGACCAAGATTTGCTCAATGATTGATGGACCGAAGTCCTAGTCGCCGAAGAATACGGCGTTAGTAGCCTGGCCAAAAGCTACCCGAAGAGTAGATTGTTACCCCAGGGCGACGTTAGGGCGCTCGAGCCCATGCCATTATCGCACAGAGTGTCAAGTCGACCACAACTTGGTCTATGTAAAGCGGCAACTCAAGCCGAACACCAGACCACCCCACCTCGTCGTAAAGGCAAGAAGAAAATAGCTCAGGGTTGTGCACACGACCGTCAACAGGACCTGGGTGGTAGAGCAGGACACCCAAGAGCGACCTACGGATCGCGAGGACATACCTCGACACGCAACGATGGCCACCTATTCGGACGTAACAAACCTAGCCACGCCCGGACCGAAAACCGCAAACGGACTCCACCGGAGGTACGTCGCAGTGTGGCCCAACATAGAGGGGCCGCACACCCTCTTTGCTTCACAGACGAAGTAATGGAGCATCAATTCCCAGACGGGTTCAAACCTATGAATATTGAAGGATACGATGGAACAACGGATCCCACGGTATGGATCGAGGACTTCCTCCTCCATATCCACATGGCCCATGGGGACGACCTTCATGCCATCAAATACCTACCACTAAAACTCAAAGGACCAGCTCAGTACTGGTCATACAGTCTGCCCAAAAATTCTATTGGCAGCTGGGAAGATTTGGAGGACGCCTTTCGCGAAACCTTCCAAGGAACATATGTCCCACCACCAGACGTCCATGACTTAAGTCACATTGTCCAGCAGCCTGGAGAGTCAGCCAGGAAGCTCTGGACTAGGTTCTTAGTTAAAAAGAACCAAATCGTCAACTGTCCGGACACGAAAGCCCTTGCGGCCTTTAAACGAAGCATCCGGGATGAATGGCTTGCTTGCCACCTCAGTCAAGAAAGACCTAGATCCATGACAGCCCTTACCGCTCTAATGACCCGCTTTTGCGCGGGAGAAGACAGCTGGCTCGCTCGTAGAAGCAATAGCGCCAGCGATTCGGGCACTTCTGAAATCCGAGACGGCAACGGCAAGCCATGACAAAGTAAACACAACAGTCGCAATGATAATGAAAGATTACACGACACAGCGGTCAACACCGGATTCAGCAATCCTAAGCCCACTCAACGGAAAATGCCATTCAAGGCGAACAGAGACTACACCGACTGTACCAGATTCACGGCCACCCCAATAAACCAGCTAATCATACCAACAAAAACGGTTGGGTCCTCAAGCAGACTGGCAAGCTCAACGTCGAACACAAGGGAAGGGGGGCCGCCAGGCAATAGGGACGACGGAGCGGTTCACCAGCCAAGTGCCGGGGGCCAAAAGCAATTTTCCCCCGAAGATCGATCAAATCCGGAGCAGAAATAGCAGTTCGGCTTCCGTTGCCCATCTCATATACCCGTTAAAACTATACCGTGCATACATAACTATGCACTTAAGGTACCGTGGGCATTTGCGGAAGCATAATATGGACAAGTCTACAAGCACTCCGGTAACATTTTTTATCTACTTTCCTTTCTACCTCTTAAAAACAGGTGACGCAAAGGAGAAACATCTAAAACCAACTCTATCCGAGTTCGGATCCATACACTCACCTACGGGGCTACTTCCTTTAAGGATTCCCCTCGCCGACGACAGGCATCGGAGACGTGCGACAGGAGGTCCAAAATAACTTCTTTTAGACCGTACTCTTTTTCGAGCCTGTAACATGCCTTTTTTCCTCTACCTTCGTCCCAGGGCATATCAAATAGCCAGGGTCCT
>NC_041388.1:520015907-520068360 GCF_002162155.2 Triticum dicoccoides
TGGGCACCTAGACCCGTTATGGCAAGTCATATTTGTTCATGCATGTGTACAATCTACGATATAATGACTTTCCATGTTTTGTTTGCATGTATCCAATCATTAATCGTCAATGATTTACTATTGGTTCCCTAAAAATTTACCTTTCCAAACTAAAACCGCATAGTATTTTTCTATAATAGTGCACTCTATTATACGTTCATTAAAAATATTTTGCTAACATTTCTGGTTATTATACCCATGACATTTCTAGTTATTCATGCATCCTTTATGTTTCTAACATTTTGACCATAGCTGCATTCCAAGATACCCAAGAGTATGTATATACCAAATGAAACAAAAGGGTATGTATATACCCTCTAATTATTTAAGGTATTAGGTATGGCAAAATAATACGATCCTGACATACCTAAACCCGTGCTCACTTTTTACTTTGTGATCTTAATACCTAAACAAAATAATACCCACTATATATATACCTAATGAAACAAAAGGGTATGTATCTTAATTATTTTTTACTTTGTGATGTGCATACCGTAGATGAATATATTATTTCGTGATATTGTGAGACAATTGTGACATACCTAAACCTGTGCTCACTTTTTTCCATTAATTTATTAACCAGTGGCTATCATAGAAGGCAACGGGTATGAAAAATTAATTAATTGTTACTCTCTCATGAAAGACACAATTAATGGCATGCACCAGTTACTAGATTTGACCCTTTCCATAGCATCACGCATGCAACAATGTTTGGAAGGTAACCAATTAACATGCATCATTTTTTCCGAATCTCATCAGTGCATGTACGTGAGCATACAATGCATGGAAAGTTTTTTTGTTTCCATTAGAGGTGTGCATGCAAACATCACAACAGCAAATCAAGATATGATCCAACGGTATCTAGTCAAGGTGCCTGGGCACCTAGGTGTCCCAAATTGCTACCCTATATATATATATATATATATATATAAAATCTTTGGCATATCGCTCAGGTCCCAGTTCACATTACCAGTATTATTTATCCGCGTCTTTCTGCAATTGAATACACCTCCTATGGTTGTTTCACAGATATACCTCAGCTTAAATTTGCCAGGGGCTCGATACGGGAACAATTGAGTTGCCAACAAAGTCTGAACATCTTTTGCAGCATACTTTAGGGTCGCGAGTTTGGCCTTATATGCCCTATAGTCTGGTTGCCTGGTCCGCCGCATTGTCACCTCCTTCATGGACAAAGACGTTGGGTCAAGAGTGATCAAATGCTTTTCCGAACACCCCCGTACTTCCCACGAGGGGGCTGAAGTCGAGGATTGGAAAAAATTGAGATTATATTAAAATGGCCGCATAGGAGGAACACAAACTTTCGAGCAATATATAAACACAGATTAATTATAAAATTGTCTAATACAATTCTCATACACCTCACTCGAACATTATGTCTTTCGAGCACTGACCCTCTATCAAGCGGGTAGCCACTAGGACGTCTTCAAACTAAAGCTCCGGTTCTTGCTGGTCCTTGACCTTGGGTGGACTCTTCACTTCAACATCGATGGCCTTCATCTTCCCCCATAATGTCTTGACTCCGGCAAAGGCCATCCGTGCACCCTCAATGCACACCGACCGCTTCACAACGTCGATACGTGGCACCGCGTCAACAAGCTGTTGCACCAAGCCGAAGTAACTATTCGGAATAGGCTCAGCTGGCCATAACCAGGTTATGACGTTCTTCATGGCAGCATCGGATATCCTATGAAGCTCGGCCCACTAGGACATCTGCTCATATAGCAACAGGGGCGCTTCGACGCGTTGAATTGTGACCAGAAAAGCTTCTCCGTTGCATACCCCTATCGCGCCTGGTAAAATTGTGCCACATCAGAAGAACTCTTCGGCAAGTCTGAAAACTCTTCCGGAGCACTCCACAATTGGTTAAGCTGAGCATAGTTCGGATCGCCGAACTTAGTCTGTAGCAAAAATGGCTCACCAACCGCAATCTCCCTAGCTTGCCGGATCTCCTCACGGGCGGCTCTGGATTCAGACCGCACTTCTCTCGCCTCTCGTAAGGCCTTGTCAACTTCAGCCGTTTTGGCTTCATTCTCCTTCTCAAGGAGTTCACAGCGGCTAGCAGCATTTTTTAGTTCAAGCGCCATTGTGGATATCTTCTCCTCGTCCTGACACTAAGCAGCTCGTTCGACTTCTAACTCAGCCGATGCCTTTTCGGCAGCCGCATTACTACACCGGGCCTGCTCCTTTGCCCGGGCCAACTCCGCCCGAAGAGTTTCAACGGCGGCAGCGCCATCTGCAGCCATGCATATTACAGTATATAAATTTCAGCATTATGCTTATATCACAAAAATGTATGTGAAGGGACTGCCCTGAATACATACCTTGCGATTCGTCAAGACGCACATTGATTAACGCAATGTCCTCCCCGGCCATATCAAGCTTCCGTTGCAGCTCGGCAATATCCATAGTCTGGGAAGTAGCCAGGGCGAAGCAGTCTGTGTTCAAGTTAATCAGATTAGTCCTTGAATGTTTCTTCTTGATCCTCCGTTCACCTCCCATGGGAAGCCAACCCGAGTCTCAGGGGCTACTATCTATACATAGGTGTATTTTGCGAATAAAACACAATTGCACACATTATAGTACAAACCTCGAAGCCTCTTCGTAGGCTCGCAAAGGCCTCATCCAATACACTCTTCGCGGACTGGACCTTTTCAACCATCGTGCCCATTAAGGTACGATGTTCCTCTGAGACGGACACCTGGCGCACCATGTTCGTCAAGATATCCGGCGCCTCCGGGTCTCCGGAGGCTGCCGTAAGAGTATGGCCACCCTTTGAAGGGATCCGTTCATTCATATCTGACTGTATATCGGATTGTCCGGGGCCCTCATTGTTGTCCCCTGGACCCTGGGCCACCGAAGTATCACCTTCAGGCAATGTCTTCATCATCCCATGCACCACTTGTTGGTTGGGGGAGACCCTCCGCGATGACACCTCCAAGTCGTCCACCCTATGGGACGGGGAATCCGGTGGGGGCGGCTCGCTTTCCATCATCTCTGGGAGAAGGTCCCCCGAGGAAAAGGATTGTTGAGGAAGACTGCGTGCTAAACTGCAAAAACAAAGAATATATATTATGGGCATTATAAGAAAGGAACGGGACATCTTTAAACACTACTAGGGAAAACCTTATACACAGAATGTTACCAGTAGCGCTTGTTAAAAGGAGGCACTACTGCTACTTAGCAGTAGCGCGTCTGCTAGAACGGTGCTACTGTTACCCGCTTAGCAGTAGCGCGGCAGGAACATAATGCGCTACTACTATAATTGCCACACCATTCCTGATGTGCTAGTTCTAGTAGTAGCGCCCTTCTACGAATGGCGCTACTACTACGGATTTTAGTAGCAGCGCATTTTGCCTCCCCACGATACTGTTAAAGCTATTTTCACCTAGGCCTGATTCTCTCTCCTCTGCTTCCTCCCCCAATTCTCCTCTACTATTCCTCGTCGCCTCCGCCTCGCCGCTGTCTCCCCCGACCCCGCCTCGCCGCCGTCTCCCCCGAGCCCGCCTCGCCTCCGCCTCGCCGCCGTCTCCCCCGACCCCGCCTCGCCGTGCCTCAGTGCCGCCGTCTCCCCCGACCCCATCTCTCTCCCCGCCCTCTGTAAGAACTCTCCCTTCCAATCTCTCTTCTCTGCTTAGTATGAACCCTAGCTATTTAGTGCTAGTTAGTATGAACCCTAGGCTATTTTTAGTGCCAGTTAGTTAATTACTTATATGGTAATTAGGGCAGTAGTTCCTATGTACTAATTAGTTAGTAAGAACTAGGTACTAATTAAGTATTAGTTTATTTTCATTTGTAGTAAGTTTATTTTTAGTAAGAACTAATTGAATTAATAGAAGTCGTTAGTAAGAACTTGTTGCTATTTTTTTAGTTAAAGCAATTTTTCTCGCATCGACGTGGACGATGCCTATCCCGCATCCTCGTCATTGAGTCGGCGGAGGACGACACCTACTTGACCAGATGGGCCATGTCTGGGACTGGGCTCCACCCGGGTGGTACTGGGAGGCGCTACCTACCGGGGGGCGCAGGTTGGTGAGGAGCCAGCCTGTCATTAACCCGAACCTTCTTTGGTGGCGGTCGCGTGGGCCAGTGATGGTCCAGAGGCTCGAGGACTCCACGGAGGTGGTGCATCACCGTGTCAGTGAGGAGGACGCGCACGTCCGTCGCTACTTGTTTGCGTTGGAGCACAGGTCCTCCAATACCTGGCAGGTTCTCCAGGGATCTCACTGGAGCTATGATCTCGTGATGGTTCCTTCTCTGTGGGTGTCCAACGCCCGCGCCGATACCCGTCGTGTGCTAGGGTTTTAGTTGTATTTGTGATGTTATATGTATGACACTATTTGGGATGTATTAGTGATAATATTCGACGATGTACGGACGCATGAGATGATTTAATTTTGCTTATTGAATGCATGCTAATTTGAGTCCTATAAGATATTTTGAAATGTATATCTTGTTTTGCTCAATATCCAAGTGGTCGGTCATGTTTGCAGGTTACACCTCCGAGTGGCCTATGTTTCGCCACAGTGTTGATTAATTTCCGTTCCGGCAAATTTTAGGCGCTCGATATGTCCTATTTTAGCAAAGGTCATGCCCGATTTTTCCGTGAATTTTGGCATGACTTGTGCCAGAATATGTAGGAAATATCGAGTGCCCCGAATTTGTGTGTTGAGTATCCTGGTAGTTGTCTTCGATCGATTTTCAATTAATGTTTTAACTATCAACATAGGAAATGTCTGATGACGAAAAGGATTTCGGTATTTGCAAATACTGCAAAGACGAGCACGGCATGAACGACGGGATCTTCCTAGATGATGATAGGCGCTTCAGCATCAAGCTGGACAAGAACTTCGAAGTGGATACAGTAAGTCACAACGACAAGTCTTTTTTCGTAATTAAGCATGACATTTGCTTCATTTGCTTCAACTTATTTTTTTTACTATTGTACTAGCGTATCCCCTGCCATGCAAGAGTTTTTGTATTGGATAAGATAGGTTTCAGTCATACTATGGAGGTAAAGAAAGTTTACTTGAAGACCGAGCATGGTCATACAATTCAGATGACTACACCTATTTTGGATGCAAAACATGGCGAGCACTATGCAAGACTTATGCATTTCAGCCTGATATGGTTATCACCTTTGATATTCGTCTGGAAGATGATATTGAAGGTAATACCGACATCTGGGTTGATGTGCAGATGCCTCCAGTTATACCATTATGTAAGTTTCTCAACCATATTTATGTCTTTGATATTGTTTATTCAAAAATAGTTGACAACTAATTTGTATTGTCAGCTTATTTCGGTGCATGCAAACATGTCCAGGGCTTGGTAGACAGGACCTACTACTGTCCCGAGGCTGAACTCAACTGCGAGGAGCAAAGTCATTATGTTTCATGGCTTGAGGATCTTGATAATGTCAAGACAAATTTTCTTCCTGCATTTAGAAATGTTAGTACTGAAAACGTGCGACCAATAGTGTTCGTAATGAACTACGGTCACATCTATTTAGGAAGGATGGTAAGATATTTACTATTTGTCCTCAGTGCATCTTTTCCATACATTATTTTTGAAGCTAAACTTCATTGCTAAGTATGTTACCATACAATGTTCTTCAACAGGGACTCCCGATGAATGTTGTGCCTTATGGGATCGAGACTAAAGGTACCATGAGTATTATTAGCTTGCGGCCAAGATATCCTACAGATTACTTTAGTGCATTCAAGATTAGCGACAGATGCTTAATAGTGCAAGACTGGACCAAATGTGTGATGAAGAAGCACAGAGAAGTACTAGGGGGCAGCAAACAGATGCACTACCCACGATTAGGAGACAGGTTCATCTGCATGCTCCAACTTGATCAAGGAGGAGAGCTACACATGTTTTATGTTATTTTACCTAAGAGAGAGCTGCAGGAGTGATTAGCTAGCTAGAAATGAGTTTGAGGATGATGATGTGCTACACTATTACTATGATGATAAAATAGCTAGTGTTGGTGGTAATGACTAAGATGATTATTATTAGCTAGTGTTAGTGGTGATTAATAAATAATGTTGGTGGTAATGACTATGATGATGATTAAATAGCTTGTGCTGGCGGATTAGATTCAAGTGGAGGAAGCATGTCGTGCACATTGAAAGTACTACTAGTCCAAACTAGATCAAGTATGGATTAGTAGTATACTTTTGACATGCACCACATATTGCCTCCACTTGAACCTAATGCACCTTCATTTGACACACTGTTATGGACATAATGATGTAAACCTCATAACTGGTATTGTACCAATATTTGTCCTATGGCGCATAAATACACTAAAAATAAAAAAATGAAAAAAAGAATACTAGTAGCGATGGCGAGAAAACACGCTGCCAGTAGTTACATTAGACCTAGGGCGGGAGTGAACAAACATTGCAGCCTAGCAGTAGCACGTGCGGGCACGCGTTACTGCTAAGCAATAGCTATAGTGCCTTATTAGTAGCACGCCTACCCGCGCTACTAGTGAGCACAAAACCCGCGATGCTGCTAGCCTTTTCCCTAGTAGTGAAAACAGCCTTGACTCACTTATGATTTGGCCTGAGGCTTGTCCTCGTCATGAGACTGCGCTTCGACGTCCCCAAATCCCGAACCAGCCACCTGAGGCATCTTGCCTCGCTTAGAAGCCTGCTTCTCCCCATCTTCGGAGGCGGCCCTTCTCTTCCTAGGAGGAAGGGAGGCAGTGGCCCCCCTTCACTTTTGTCTTCAGATGAGGGGACTTTGATTCCTCCAGACACAATGTCCGATGCACCCTTGGAATAGGGGCCATCTTTGGTCCTCTCACTCTCCACCTCGCCCTCCTTCACAGGCATCTAGTATGATGCTAGGGCCAGCATCCTTGTTAGAACATGATTCGCTAGGCCCTCGGGCAGAGGGGCCGAACACATAATTAGATCCTCCTTCTTTGTCCAGCCCTGGAAGAAGATAGCGTGCTTAGTACCATATTACGGTATGCATAATTACAAAGTGTTCAGGAGCCAAAGTGCATACCGGGGTATCCGGACGGTTGCAGTTAAGGCCAGCATCTTCGGTGGTGTCTGGCCAATGTTTCCGCTTCCCGAAAAATAACTTCCACATCTCTTTGTGTCTGGTGCCGAAGAACTGTTGGAGGGTTTGTGGTGCTTCTGGATTAAACTCCCACATGCGGCGAGACCTCCGCTGGCACAGCAGGATTCGGCGAACTAACATCACTGGGATCACGTTGACAAGATCGATGTCTCTCTCGAGGAGGGTTCAGATGCGGCTTTGTAAAATCTGCACTTCATCAACTGATCCCCAGTCCAGCCCCTTGTTTACCCATGATGCAAGCTATAACGGTGGGCCAGGACGGAATGTGGGTGCAGCTACCCACTTGGTGATGCGGGGCTCTGTAATATAAAACTACTCCCGCTGCCATTGATTGGAAGTTTCGATAAAAGAACCTTTTGTCCAAGGAGTGCTGGTGAGTTGGCTGATCGTAGCACCGCCGCACTCCACATATTCCCCATCGACTATCTTCAGCTTCACATTGAAGGTCTTGAGCCATAAGCTGAAGTGTGGGGGGATTCGGAGGAAGGCCTCGCATGTAATGATAAATGCCGAGATGTGGAGGATAGAGTCCGGGGCTAGGTCATGAAAATCTAGTCCGTAATAAAACATTAGACACCGGATGAAGGGGTGAAGAGCAAACCCTAGCCCCCGGAGGAAGTGGGAGACGAATACGACCCTCTCGCTAGATCTGGGGGCCGGAATAACCCGTCCTTGAGCGGGAAGCCTGTGGTGAACCTCTGCAGTCAAATATCTGGCCGCCCGAAGCTTTGCGATATCCACCTCCGTAATGGAGGAAACCACCCATTGGCCTTGGGAGCTGGGTCCAGACATGACGGGAGGCTTGAAACGATGAAGTCGAACCTTGGGTGCTAGAACTCCAGGTTAGGAAGGCTGAGGAGAGGTTTGGCATAAAAGAGGGCCTTTGGTTCCTTTATAAAGGCAGCGGGTGTTGGACGCCTCCTCCTAAGCCTAACAACCTGCATATTCCTAAGTGACGGTGTCCTGGAATAGGGGGTACTCACCACGTAATCTCCCGATCTGTTGATTGGGCCGAGGACCCCCATGGCCGCATACAAGGAAGATTCCACAAGACTTGGCGATCAAGACAAGGACTCCTCCCCACCGGCGTATTCGGCTAGGACTCTTGTTATCCTAGGCCTCTGGTGCATTATATAAACCGAGGCCAGGCTGGTCGATAGATAATATACAACAATCATACCATACACTAGCTTCTAGGGTTTAGCCTCTCTGATCTCGTGGTAGATCAACTTTTGTAATACTCATATCATCAAGAATAAATCAAGCAGGACGTAGGGTTTTACCTCCATCAAGAGGGCCCGAACTTGGGTAAAACATCGTGTCCCCTGCCTCCTGTTACCATCCGCCTTAGACACACAGTTCGGGACCCCCTACCCGAGATCCGCCGGTTTTGACACCGACATTGGTGCTTTCATTGAGAGTTCCGTTGTGTGTTCGGCAAAAGGTTGATGGCTCGCCTAAAGATCAACTGCGACTTCAGCATCTTCGTCACCAGCTCGACTGGTCACCTTGGTTTGACCAAGGACTGCGCCCTACCTCTGATCGTCATGTTCGGATGAGGGCCTTTATAAATATCAACTCCGATCTCTATCAAGATCATGGAGGAATCATCCAGGGAGACCGGGGGCACAACGTCAACATTGCCCTCGGGCGACCATGCTGTTTTTCTAGATAGCAAACTTGTGTTCGCCGCCACCGCCTCCTCAAGTGTCTTTTTAATGATCGCTTTGGTGGAATTGTGCGGAATTGAGTCTGCAATCACCCTGGAAAATTTCGTCGACTTCCGATGGAGGAATCTCTGCCAATCCACGATATACTAGAGCCCTGTCAAATCTGGATGGGAATCTGGATGAGTTTAGGGAATGGTGTGCAGCTTCTAGCTCGGACGTCGTTTGGAAGATCCAACCGTTGATCGGCTGCGGAATTCCAATATCTACCATCTCTCAAAATTTCAGCTCGATCCGACCGTCCAAACTCCGGGAACCTTTCGATTAGTGCATCTCTTTTCGGATCTATTTTCTGCGCGAAAACGAATCCGACCCGAGTTCGTCTTTTTTATGAACGGGATTTCGGACATCCCTTTTGAAGAAAGTTTTGTATGGGGTATTGTGTTTTGTTTCCGGAAACATCCCGCTAACTTTAAGATCTTTTGAACATGATCTTCAACATCATGCTGGTGTCAAACCAGTCCGGCAATATTGCTCCACGGCTGCCGACCTGCGCTAGACACGTCGTCACTTTGTTGAGCCGAGCTCAACTTCTTCGGATCATCATCTCGGCAAGCCGAACAAGAGTCCGGCATCGCGAAGGATAAATCATCACCAACATCGCCGCCCCGCGGATTACACGGAGCTGGCATACCGGCATCGCCGCACGGACGCTTCATCAAGCCGGCATCGACCACATCACGACGTGCATCGGCAGGGCCGCACTATTGCTTCTTCAAGATGGTGTCCATCACGCCGTCCTACTTCGACTCATCGGCTGGCATCGAGGCTTCGACATCTCGGCTGGACCGGGGGCTTCGTCATCTTTTCATCAAACTACTCCGGACACTTCGGCGTCACTAGCCGACCAGCTCCGTCACGTTAGCTAGACCAAGGGCTTTGCCTCGGTTAGCCAAGCTTTGCCAGCATTGCCATGCTGTCGTTTTATCGCCCATCAGGCAATGAGTGTGCGGATCGAGTCCCAATTTTGGGAATCAACTTCCTTCGGATTGCTAAAACAAATAAAGCAGGTGCTATTAATCCCAATATTTTTTGCTTGTTTGGGTTCATTTTTCCTAAGGAATTATTACTCTGGTTTGTCCATCATACGTACACAGGTCTATCAAATGGTGGCCACATTAATGACAGTAGCATGGTGGTTCGGTCAGTTTCCGTACATAGTCTGGCGAACGCCGCATCCGGAGCTCAGACCGACCTGTGAATTCAGGCTTTGCCACGCCTTTACCGCATCACGCCGAAGCCCTGCATCGACATTGACTTCGGCGCCAGGCCATATTTCTTTTATTACTCACTTTGCATAAATTATTTATTATGCAACGATTTTTTTAATTATCATTATTACTATTATCTCCGGTTTGCACTATTTTTTGTGCATAGGAAAATGATCCGGGGACTTCGGCGATACTCTGCCGGTCTGCATTGACCGTGCTATGTCACCACTTCGGCGTGTCGAGCTCTCCGCTCCGCCTCCTCGGGACCGGCTTGTGGGATGGAACCTTGTCCTGCATCAAGCCCGGACCGCGTCATCAATATCGAGCACATTAACCAGCTAAGTCGCTTTCATGCTCAAAGCTTTAATTTCTAACTTGTGTTCGGTTCGACCAAGCATTATACTTTTTTGGAAAAAAGTTGCTTGTAAAAAATTTCCTTGTCCAAACATTGTTTGTGACGCATAAATTCAAATACCCAATTCATTTGGGGGCTTCCTTCACGGAGCTTTTCCTCTTGCATATGATTATACTTGTACGGCTTCGTTCCTTGTTCGTGTATTACGCTACAATATGCACCATATTGACTTAAGTGATTTGCAAGCTGGGTTGCCTCGCTCCTGTGTTTATCCCTACGTTCACAATTGTTCGGCTAGGGAGTAAAGGGAGCACCTCTGTGATTGTCACGATCGGGTCATCCGAGCCGGACCTCAGACTGGGTGAAGCCGAAAGCTAGCGCTCTTATAGTTTTCAATGATGGTCGGCACACAACAGAACTCATGAGTACAAAAAATCTATTGCACAAGTCTCATAATAACAATGAGCACTGAAGAAAGGTATCGGTGGGGGTACTATTTTCTTCGAATATGCTTCTTACACTTCGCAATAATATAGCATAAGTTCCCTGAGCGCGCTTTGTATGTTATAGCCTTATGGCCTGATTGCCTGGTTATTGGAAACACCGTCGATATTCTCGACAGATGGAGTACATAACGCTTTTCGGTCCTTGACCGAAGAGGGAGAAGCCGATGGTCGGTTAAGACGCGTTTAAAGTTCGGTTAAACATAGATATGATACAAGTACTTCGGTACATGCAATCATTCTTTTACCCAAGTCACTTGGGGGCTCTTAAATTTATATGAGTCGTTTTATGATAAGTGTTCTTCTTCTTAGTCGTTGCAAAGTTTATTATTATTATTATTATTATTGTTATTATTATCTATCACTCCTTTTTTCGACACGGGCGTGTGGTCACTAGCCGGGAAGCCTAATTTCTCTCTCAAAGCGGCTAGAGTTTAGTTTGCTAAACTGGCCTAATGAGAAGTACTCCGCCCTCGGGATAGGAGGTTGAAGCCGTAGGCTGACCCGCTTGAAGTCTTGAGATAGGATGTATCATGTTAAAGCACGACAGAAGCACTTCTTTTGCTAAGGCCAATTTTCGAATTGGCACCGAACACTTGATCTTATTCGGACGTCAACTTTAAAAGACGTTTTTTGGTTTTCCAAGCTTATGGCACTTTTAAACTATTTGTGTGTTTTCAGCACAAGTCTCGCAGTGCAATGCCAGACACCTTTAGAGATTCGGCAAAAACATTCTCGGATATTGCTATATATGCATCGGTTTCGAATTGTATCTTCGGTCAATAGTTCGGTTGCCCGGCTCCTACGCTTGCCTCCTACGTTCCGCTTTGTTCGGCTAGGTGTGCAAAGGGAGAACCACTGCGATTGTGCTTCCAGCTCACGTGGTTAAGCACCTCAGTGGAGAAAGACGAAAACTGACTGTCACAATAAGCGTAAACTGGTCAGTGATCCGATGACGGTGTTAAATGACGGGCCATTCATAACAATGGCCGAAGTGTTAACGGCTTGACCTCGACTGTCGCCGAACACTACCGAGGGCTATTAACTGGTCTCCCAAACTAAATCCTCGATATTTTGCTCTTACATTGGAGCTGAGGTTTCATGATCATGCTTAGCACGAAAACCCAAAGAAAGGAACCGATAGCGGGACTATTTTCTTTGGAAGACATTTCTTCTGTTAAACAGTAATATAACATATCTCTTTGTGTACCTTTGTTTATAAAACCATATGGCCAGATTGCCTTCTTTGTTGTAAATCTTTGCCCTCATAAAGGCTTTATAAAGTAGGACAAACACTCCTCGGCTATTGGTCGGTCAACAAAGTTTTGTACAATGCGGATCCGAGCATTAATGACGTAAAGTACTTGGATACATGGAGTCATGACACATCATTTGTGATTTTACTATGGATATCAATCCTTAATTCGGCCACCCGTGCCCGCATTAAGGCTCGGGGGCTACTGGGCTTCGAGCTTATTATTTACAAATATTAAAGGGGCACATCGATCCCCTGATCTGGTGTTGCCATCCGACCAGTGTCTCGGGGGCTACTGCATTGCCTGTCCAATGCAAAAAATTTAAGTGTAATATAGTTTCCGAGGAGATTTTGATCCTCAGGTTGGTCGGTCGCACCCAACCTGAGTCTCGAGGACTGAGCATGCCGCTTTTTGTGTCCCGACGTAGTTTGCCGAGCTAGGACTTGATCCTCAGACCGATTTTGCAAATCAACCTGAGTCTTAGCGGCTACTGGGATCAGCGGTCTTATGTCATCCTTCATGTGCATCTCGGGTTTCAGACCGATACCCACCTTGAGGGCTAGTGGCTATATATCTCGGCAGAGAATAAATTGCACCAATCAAAAATATTAACAAAAATCGGCCCACATTCAGGGTGGTGCACCACCTCGGAAGCAGTCCGGCATAAAGCTCGGGCACTAGTGGCTGGCTCCATAGAGGGCATTCCCGGCATTAAGCTCGGCTAAACTCGTTCAAACTTCTTTGAACCAAGGTGATTTACGACACCTCGGATACAGTCCGGCGTTGGAGCTCGGATACAGTCCGATGTTGGAGCTCGGATACATAGTCCAGCGTTGGAGCTCGGGTACACTCTAGCGTTAGAGCTGGGAAGCGGTCCAGCGTTGGTGCTCGGCTGCAAAAGATACCTCGAATGCAGTTCGGCGTTGGAGCTCGGACTCAAGAGGACGCTGCCGCCCGGGAACAATTTCAAACCCGAGGTGTGGCATAAAAATAAAAAGCCATTGATAAAGGCCGGAAACTTAAAGGGGCTCCTCAGATATCCGATGTGTAAACTCGTCGAATGCATTTCGGTGATCCTCAAGATCGAAGATGAGAAGATTTGTTGAACCAGTTTTCAAGACCGACGACCGAAGATGAAGAACGGTTCGGAAGAATCGAGGAGCATCCCTAAACTTGAAGACCGGTTCAGGGGGCTACTAACAGTGTCCTGGACTAGGGGGTACTCACCACGAAATCTCCCGATCTGTTAGATCGGGCCGAGGACCCCCACGGCCGTATAGTCATGGGTCGGTTCGGACAGCTGCCGCATACAAGGAAGATTCCACAAGACTTGGCGATCAAGACAAGGACTCCTCCCCACCGGCATATTCGGTTAGGACTCTTGTTATCCTAGGCCTCTGGTGCATTATATAAAGCGAGGCCAGGCTAGTCGATAGATAATATACAACAATCATACCATAGGCTAGCTTCTAGGGTTTAGCCTCTGTGATCTCGTCGTAGATCAACTATTGTAATACTCATATCATCAAGAATAAATCAAGCAGGACGTAGGGTTTTACCTCCATCAAGAGGGCCCGAACGTGGGTAAAACATCGTGTCCCCTGCCTCCTGTTACCATCCGCCTTAGACACATAGTTCGGGACCCCCTACCCGAGATCCGCCGGTTTTGACACCGACACTAAGGAATCTTTCTCGCAGGACAGTTGGGTTACCCACACTCATATTGATGAGAATCCCGTAATAAGGGGATATGATCTCTGCTTCGACAAGACGTGCGAATGGCAACCACGTCTCGAAACATGGAGCGGCAGGCCAAAAATGGTTAGAAATTATGACCAGATGGACGTGATGTCATGTTGTAAAAGTTGTCAGCGGATTGGAATCGTGTGTTATTATATTCTCTCTACGGTTGTGTGTGGTGTGTGTTACAGGTCCGGACACGATCAATTCATCCAAAGACTATTTTGGAGTTCGGAAGGAGGAACCGGCCTTGCAATGCCGAAGACAACACTACGCGCCGGATACCTTGTCATTGAAGCCAGGTTCAGGGGCTACTGAGGGAGTCCTGGACTAAGGGGTCCTCGGGCGTCCGGCCTATTGGTGATGGGCTGGACTGATGGGCTATGAAGATATGAAGACCGAAGACTGCACCCGTGTCCGGACAGGACTTTCCATGGCATGGAAGGCAAGCTTGGCGACTGGATATGTAGATTCCCTTCTTTGTAACTGACCTCGTGTAACCCTAGATCCTCCCGGTGTCTATATATACCGGAGGACTTAGTCCGGATAGGAGACTCATTATCATAGCCATACAAGCTAGACCTCTAGGGTTTAGCCACTACGATCTCGAGGTAGATCAACTCTTGTAATACTCCTATCCATCAATATCAATCAAGCAGGACGTAGGGTATTACCTCCATAGAGAGGGCCCGAACCTGGGTAAATATCGTGTCCCTTGTCTCCTGTTACCATCGACCTTAGACGCACAGTTCAGGACCCCCTACCCGAGATCCGCCAGTTTTGACACCGACATCGGACAACCCACCTTTCCCAGTGGTGGCGCCCCTATGGAACTCCAGCCCTCTCGACCTCATCGACACCCACGAGCTCTGCCATGGCTATCATAAAAGCTTGGATGCGTTCTCCAAGATCCTCAGCAGTCACCTTGGCCCAACCAAAGGCCTTAGAATGGGCAAGTTTCGTTCCAACGGCAAGGACCGAGCCAAGATTGGTGGCTGGTTCCGATCCCCCGCCCTAGATCAGCTTGAGGAGCTCACTTTTGATGATGGCCATATGCGGTCGCTGCCAACGTCCGCACTCCGCCTTGCACCCATGCTGCGCGTCGCCAAGTTCAAGAACTGCCATTTCCCGGCCCTTAATGACGCGCCCGCTCTTATTCTACCACGACTGAAGCACCTCGAGCTCGTTGTCGTCTGCCTCTCAAAGGGTGACATGGAGCGCCTGCTCCGTGGCTATACTTCACACGAGTACCTTCGTCTTCAGGCGATCAATGGGTTGAGTACCTTCCACATCACCTCCATGACTCTCCGGACTATTTATGTGTGTTGCTGGTGCGGCAGGAAGACATCAAAAGATGTGTACCACGGTATGGTCATTGAGGACACACCTGCACTTGAGAGATTACTTGTAGTTGATCAAGAAGGTCCAACAAGAATCAATGTCATTTCTGCACTGAAATTGATAGTGGTGGGCTACTCCTCTCACAAATACTCCGAACTTGTTATTGGATCCACAACCGTTCAGGTACAACGGCCGCCTTCTACCTCTACTTCTACAAATTAACATTATTTCTAATTTTGAAGAGGTTTGTTCGTCTGTCATTCAGAAAATGATCCCGACAAGCTTGACCCTGAAACTATGCACAGTCAAGGTCTAGGCACTAGAATCTATCGGCCCCAACCTGGAGCAAGTTGTCAGTTTCCTGAGATGCTTTCCGTGCCCGAAGAAGCTATATATTGAGGTGATGTTCCTTTCCTATTAAATTTTAACAATAAGGGAGTTCAATTTGTGACACCTTTTTCCAAGTTTACAATGACAATGTACTATGATTTCTGAAGGATTCTTTTGGAGGATTTCAGTACATATATACATGTTCTCCCCCCCCCCCATATTGGTTGCTTGATCCATATGGTTACAATCAATAAGCATTTCTCCTTTGGATTCATTTGTACTAGTTTTCTTAGGGAACTTTTCTTCCACTCCAACCTCTTGTGAAGAAGGCTACATTTTTCAAGAATGTAATCAAATGCCCATGTTAATCATGTCAGATCGAAGATGGCATGTTAGTGCATTTTACAAATCCCACAAACCAAATAGGCATGTAATGATGTTCAAAACTGCATGTAGGAACTAACATGTTTTCGTCTTTTGCAGATAATATTAGGCCCAGTGGCGGATAATGTGATACAATATAACAATCACGTCGAATGCCTAGATCTGCATCTCTCATAAATTACTTTGAACTCCTATCGAGGGACCTTATCGGAGATTATATCCGCCAGGTTCTTTGTTCTCAAAGCAAGGTTGCTGAAGGAAATGAGGTTTTCCCTACATTCATTTCGCAAACAATGAATGTTTTGTTGATCAGCGCCGACACTTGCGGAAGAATGGAGTAGGCTCCAAAAATGCTGAATTTCATTTTGGAACTTCAGATGACAGAGTAATCGGAAGTCATCATGTCAACCCCATACATGACTTCTCAGTGGCTGACCCCTTTGCAAAAATTGTGAGGTTTCAAAACCAGACTTAGAAGAGGTGATATTAGATTGAACCTCTCTGATATCCATGTTCAGCGGACCAGCGCGAGCGTTTCACCTGATGAGCTGAATTTCATTTCTAATATCAGTTTGAACCTTGTAATCTTAGAATTTGAGCCATATAACTCTGGAATTGGAACCTTGTAACATTTCGAGCTTTTGTGGTACAATTGTTGAAATGGCATCGTATGAGACTAGTATATTGCTAGCACTATTTTGACCTTAATATGCAATGGTCTTAGATTTTATTAACCATTCTGGAACATGTTTACCTTGTCGATCTCACCGCACATGATCTGTATAGCTAACTCGACTACGATCATCGACATTATTGCACATAGTTGGTTTCTTCCATCGTGTGCACTGTAGAGCGTAGAATTAATTATCGCACTCGAGTGTCCATCATCACCCTTTTGTGTAACTTTGACCTCACCACCCAAGGGTAAACTTATGACCGAAGTCATCCCACATACTTTGTTTTTACAAAGCTTTTTGCAAATAAATGCCCACGATTTGTCCCTCTTCTAGCCGACGTGTGGCCAAACTAGCCGGGCCGGAAGCTTGCGCGGTAAAAAGCGCGGTAGCACGGGAATAGGCGCACCGATGATACATTCGGCGCCTCTTCGAGCCCACGCGTGTTGTGCGGTGTTGTCAAGCGTGCACTGGAATCCTCCTTTATGAACGATGCAACTATTACAGGCCAGACAGCCCGCATTTATTACAGCGGCCATTTAACCTACCCTTGTGTCTCTTCAACCTTTTGATCGTGCCCTACCATTGCAAGAAGCACACCCACCACAAGAAATCCTTAGAGGGTATCCTGTGTGGCTCCAACGGTGCTCCGAGCGGCTGCCGATGACTGAGGGAGTCCTAGATTAGGGGGTCCTCGGACGGCCGGACTATATCCTTTGGCCGGACTGTTGGACTATGAATATACAAGATTGAAGACTTTGTCCCGTGTCCGGGTGGGACTCTCCTTTGCGTGGAAGGCAAGCTTGGCGATTCAGATATGTAGAACTCCTCCCTTGTAACCGACTATGTGTAACCCTAGCCCCTCCGATGTCTATATAAACTGGAGGGTTTTAGTCCGTAGGACAACAACAATCATACCATACACTAGGTTCTAGGGTTTAGCCTCTCGGATCTCGTGGTAGATCAGCTCTTGTAATACTCATATCATCAAGATCAATCAAGCAGGAAGTAGGGTATTACCTCCATCGAGACGGCCCGAACCTGGGTAAACATGGTGTCCCCCGCCTCCTATTACCATCCGCCTTAGACACACAGTTCGGGACCCCCTACCCAAGATCCGCCGGTTTTGACACCGACATTGGTGCTTTCATTGAGAGTTCCATTGTGTTGCCACCATAAGGCTTGATGGCTCCTTCGATCATTGGCAATGATGCAATCCAGGATGAGGTTTTCCTCCCCAGACAGATCTTCGTATTCGCCGGCTTCGTACTGCGAGCCAACTCTCTTGGCCATCTGGAGCAGATCGAGAGCTATGCCCCTAGCCATCAGGTCAGTTTTGGAAGCTTGAATTATACCGCCAACATCCGCGGAGACTTGATCTTCGACGGATTCGAACCCATGTCAGGTGTGCTGCACAGTCACGATGGGCACGATTTAGCTCTGCCGACAGACAGTGTTCGGGAGATCATACCTGTAACTACTCTGGCCCTCAATCCGGAATAGATCACGCCGTCCGAGGACGGGTGGATGGACCCCGCCATGGAGGCCACACACTCAGCGGCAATAGAGCCGAATACTAACTTCACCTCCTATGAGATCTATGTTGCCGGACACTCGGATTCGTCCCCGGCCACAGACTCCAAACCGCTCGCATCCATGCCCATCCAATCTGATTGGGCACCGATCATGCAGTTCACCTCCGCAGATATCTTTCAGCACTCGCCCCTAGGCGACGTGCCAAACTCATTACAGTCTCTCTCCTTGTAAGGAGACCCTTGGCTAAACTATGTCTGGCTCGAGTGCGAAGCAGACGGCAAAGAAATTCGTCACCCACCCACCACCCACTTAGTAGCCAATGTCGACGACCTAACCGACATGCTCGACTTCAACTCCGAAGACATCGACGGTATGGACGACGATGCGGGAGACGAACAGGAACCACCGCCCACAGGGCGCCGGACTGCCACCTCATCGTATGACACATACATGGTGGACACCCCCAAAGAAAGTGATGGCAATAAGGTAACGGGGGATAATCCCCCCGAGAAGGAATCCAAGAACCAGCATCATCGGCACCTCTCTAAGCCCCGCCATAGCAAAAATAGCGATACCGGCACAGGAGACAATAACGCTGCAAATAGTGCCGAAGACAAAGACAATCCCCTCCAGCCAGGCTTCGAGCAGGAGGATGGGCAAGCTAGCCCTAAGGAACAGGCATAAAACGGAGAATCAGAGGATGAAAATTACATGCCTCTCTCCAAAGACGAGGTGAGCCTCGGCGATGAAGAATTTATCGTGCCTGAGGATCCCGTCGAAGAGGAGCGCTTCAAGCACCGGCTTATAGCCACAGCAAAAAGCCTAAAGAAAAAGCAACAATAGCTTCAAGCTGAGCAAGATCTGCTAGCGGATAGATGGACTGTGGTCCTGGTAGCCGAGGAACACGAACTCGAGTGCCCAATCAAAAGTTTCCCAAAGCGCAGGTTGCTACCCGAACTTGAAGAGGAAGCATTGATAACCCACAAGTATAGGGGATCGCAACAGCTTTCGAGGGTAGAGTATTCAACCCAAATTTATTCATTCGACACAAGGGGAGCCAAAGAATATTCTCAAGTATTAGCAGCTGAGTTGTCAATTAAACCACACCTGGAAACTTAGTATCTGCAGCAAAGTGTTTAGTAGCAAAGTAATATGATAGTATTAGTAGCGGCAACAAAAGTAAAGACAACAAAAGTAATGTTTTTCGTATTTTGTAGTGATTGTAACAGTAGCAGCGGGAAAGTAAATGAGCATAAACCAGTATATGGAAAACTCGTAGGCACCGGATCAATGATGGATAATTATGCCCGATGCGGTTCATCATGTAATAGTCATAACATGGGGTGACACAGAACTAGCTCCAATTCGTCAATGTAATGTAGGCATGTATTCCGTATATAGTCATACGTGCTTATGGAAAAGAACTTGCATGACATATTTTGTCCTACCCTCCCATGGCAGCGGGGTCCTATTGGAAACTTAGGGATATTAAGGCCCCCTTTTAATAGAGAACCAGAACGAAGCATTAGAACATAGTGAATACATGAACTCCTCAAACCACGATCATCACCGGGAGTGGTCCTCATTATTGTCACTTCGGGGTTGCCGGATCACAACACATAGTGGGTGACTATAGACTTGCAGATATGATCTAGAACTCTCATATATTGATGAAAACATAATAGGTTCAGACCTGAAATCATGGCATTCGGGCCCTAGTGACAAGCATTAAGCATAGCAAAGTCATAGCAACATCAATCTCAGAACATAATGGATACTAGGGATCAAATCCTAACAAAACTAACTCGATTACATGATAAATCTCATCCAACCCATCACCATCCAGCAAGCCTACGGTGGAATTACTCACGCACGGCGGTGAGCATCATGAAATTGGTGATGGAGGATGGTTGATGATGACGACGGTGATGAATCCCCCTCTCCGGAGCCCCGAACAAACTCTAGATCAGCCCTCCCGAGAGGTTTTAGGGCTTGGCGGCGGCTCCGTATCGTAAAACGCGATGATTTCTTCTCTTTGGTTTTTTTCTCTCCGAAAGCAAATATATAGGGTTGGAGTTGGCGTCGGAGGGTCTCCAGGAGGCCCACGAGATAGGGGGCATGCCCTAGGGGGGGGCGCCCCCCACCCTCGTGGAAAGGGTGTGGGCCCCCTAGTCTTCATATTTGGCGATTCTGCTGAAAACAGCATCAGTCCGGGTTAGTTCCATTCAAATCATACAAGTTAGAGTCCAAAAGAAGGGCAAAAGTATTTGGAAAAGTAGATACAACAGAGACGTATCAACTCCCCCAAGCTTAAACCCTTGCTTATCCTCAAGCAATTCAGTTGACAAACTGAAAGAAAGAAAGAAAAACTTTTACAAACTCTGTTTGCTCTTGTTGTTATAACTATGTCAAGCCAGCATTCAAGTTTTCAGCAAAGATCATAACTAACCATATTCGCAATAATTCTCAGGTCTGATAATTACTCATATCAATAGCATAATCAACTAGCAAGTCATAATAATAAATATCGGATGACAACACTTTCTCAAAACAATCATAATATGATATAACAAGATGGTATCTCCCTAGCCCTTTCTTAGGCCGCAAAACATAAATGCAGAGCACCTTTAAAGATCAAGGACTGACTAGACATTGTAATTCATGGTAAAAGAGATCCAATCATAGTCACACCCAACATAGATTAATAGTGATGAATGCAAATGACAGGTGTGCTCTCCAGCTAGTGCTTTTTAATAAGAGGGTGATGACTCAACATAAAAGTAAATGGATAGGCCCTTCACAAAGGGAAGCAGGGATTTGTAAAGGTGCTAGAGCTCGATTTTGCAATAGAGATGAATTGTATTTTGAGCGGTATACTTTCATTGTCAACGTAACAACTAAGAGATGGCGATATCTTCCATGCTAAACACATTATAGGCGGTTCCCAAACAGAATGGTAAAGTTTATACTCCCCCTCCACCAACAAACATCAATTCATGGCTTGCTTGAAACAAAGAGTGCCTCCAACATACATCAGGTCCCAGGGGGAGTTTTGTTTGCAATTAATTTTGATTTAGTTTGCATAAAGCATGGGATTGGGCATCCCGGTGACGAGCCATTTTCTCGTGAGTGAGGAGCGGACTCCACTCCTCCTGAGAATAACCCACCTAACACGGAAGATAAGGACAGCCTTTGTTGATACATGAGCTATTCGAGCATACAAAATAGAATGTTTATTTGAAGGTTTAGAGTTTGGCACATACAAATTTACTTGGAACGGTAAGTAGATACCGCATATAGGAAGGTATAGTGGACTCATCTGGAATAACTTTGGGGTTTAAGGGATTGGATGCACAAGCAGTATTCCCGCTTAGTACAGGTGAAGGATAGCAAAAGACTGGGAAGCGACCAACTAGAGAGTGACAACAGCCATGTACAGGCGTTAAAATTAATAAACATTGGATGCAAGCATGAGTAGGATATAATCCACCATGATCATAAATATCGTGAAGGCTATGTTGATTTGTTTCAACTACATGCGTGAACATGTGCCAAGTCAAGTCACTTAAATCATTCAAAGGAGGATACCACCCCATCATACCACATCATAACCATCTCAATAGCATGTTGGCACACAAGGTAAACCATTATAACTCATAGCTAATCAAGCATGGCACAAGCAACTACGATCTCTAATTGTCATTGCAAACATGTTTATTCATAATGAGCTGAATCAAGAACAACGGACTCATCATATTTACAAAAACAAAACAGGTCGAGTTCATACCAGCTTTTCTCATCTCAGTCAGCCCATCATATATCATCATAATTGCCTTTCACTTGCACGACCGAACGGTGTGAATAATAATAAGAGTGCACGTGCATTGGACTAAGCTAGAATCTGCGGGCATTCAATAAACAGGAGAAGACAAGGCAATATGGGCTCTTCGGTTAATTCAACAATAATGCATATAAGAGCCACTTCAACAATTTAATTATGGTCTTCTCCTACTGACCAACAAATAAAAGAAAAGAAATAAAACTATTTACACGGGAAAGCTCCCAACAAGCAAAAGAAGAACGGGAAATATTTTTGGGTTTTCTTTTTAATTATTACTACTACAGCAGGAATATAAACTATTACTAATTTTTTTTTTTGTTTTTCTTAAGCTTTAACAAACACACAAGAAGAAAGCAGGAAAAAGAAAATAAACTAGCATGGATATTACAATGAAAAAGTATGAGCACCGACATCTAGCAACGAGTGTGTGTGAGCATAAATGTAATGTCTGTGAGAAATACGTACTCCCCCAAGCTTAGGCTTTTGGCCTAAGTTGGTCTCTGGCCACGGCTGGTCTGGCAGATATCCATAATAATAGTTGTTGGGGTCGTACTGTGATGAAGAAGGATAGTTGGGATCATACTGATGTGCAGAGGTTATTGCCTACTGAGCTGCAGCGTGGAGTCGAGCTGCCTCCGCTCTCCTCTCGTACTCCTCTGCCTCCTCTCTGGTAATAACATATCTTCCTTTGGCCTGTGAATCAAAGAAGGCAGGAGCAGGGAGAGTAATACGGAAAACACGCCGTTTATCAAAAATTAAGCGGTATAAGAGAGGCGATTCAGACCTCTCGACAAACTGGTGTGAAGCCATAGAGTCATAATCTAAATATGCATGGGGCAACTCCGTATCACCCTCACGAATGTTTATTTCAAGAAAATAAGCTAAGCGGGTTGCATAAATTCCTCCAAAGAAATCTCCATTATGTCTATTATGATGCAACCTACGAGCTACAATGGCTCCCATATGATAAAATTGGTCTCCTAACACAGCACTCCTAAGAATGCTAAGATCAGGGACACACATATGACATGCTTCATCCTTAGCATTTATGCATCTACCGATGAAAAGAGCAAAATAATGTATAGCATGAAAGTGAATGCTCCCTATGGTAGCCTGCGTTATATCTCTAGATTCTCCCACAGTTATACTAGCAAGAAAGTTTCTAAATTCAGATTTAGGGGGATCCCTAACACTACCCCATGATGGAAGTTTACAAGAAGAAGTGAAATCCTCTAAGTCCATTGTATAAGATTTGTCATAAAGATCAAAGGTGAATTTCGCGAAGGTGAATACTCAAACCTCCTCACAAATGTACTTGTGAGATCATGATACTGGGAGAATTTGTTAGCCTCAAAATCCTCAAGACCGGCATTGCGCAAATATGCTTTGAATTCTTCTTTAATTCCCACACGATCAATAAAATTTTCCGACGGCCATTCGCAAGGCCGTACTGGAGCGTCTCTTGGTGGATCCTCGTCAGCATCACGCATAGCAATCCTGGGTCCTTGCTTCTTAGAGGAACCACCTTGGAACATCTTCCTAAGCATATTGTTTTTCTCTGAAAAATTCAGAAATTTTAGTAACTTCAAAATAAAAGTAACCAAACTCAATAAAACTGATAGCAACTACTCCCACAAGTGCCTAGAGCCTATATCAAGCATTAGAACTACTTGGAACCATATAAATTTGACATGCAAGCTTAAGAGCATGGTCACCTATGCAGCACAAATTTGCAATGAATAAAGCACTAGAACAAAAACTAATTGGACCAATGGAGGAGTCACATACCAAGGAACAATCTCCCCAAGCAGTTTTCCAAGAGGTGCTTTGAGCAAGGAGATAGAAAATCACAGCAAAAGTGGCTGGAACTCGTGCTTGAGTTGGTTTTTCGGGTTTGTGTGAGACAGATGAAGAAGATGGGTGCTGGGATAAGTGGAGGAGGGCCACCGTGGGCCCACGAGGCAGGGGGGCGCGCCCTATAGGGGGGGGCGCCCACCACCCTCGTGGCCAGGTGGCAGCTCTTCCCGCGGTAATTTTTGCACAGTAAATCCTCAAATATTGCCGAAAAAATCATATTAAATTGGCATGTCATTCTGAGGACTTTTATTTTCAGGTTATTTTTATATTGCACGGATAATCAGATAACAGACAAAAAACTATTTTTACTTTATTTAATATAAATAACAAAAAATATAAAGAGGGTACAGAAGTTTGTGCTTCTAGTTTCATCCATCTCATGCTCATCAAAAAGAATCCACTAACAAGGTTGATCAAGTCTTGTTAACAAACTCATTCCGATAATCATGAAACCGGAGAAATTTCGCATAACACTAAGTTACCTCAACGGGGATATGCACATCCCCTATAATATGTATATCATATCTCTTTTTGACAGTAGGAAGAGAAATTCAAAACCTCCAAATATAATCGATGGAATTTTTCCAATGGAGTTGATACTATGAACTTGAGGTTGTTTCCTCGGAAAGTGTACTGTATGCTCATTACCATTAACATGAAAAGTGACATTGCCTTTGTTGCAATCAATAATAGCCCCTGCAGTATTAAGAAAACGTCTTCCAAGAATAATAGACATACTATCATCCTCGGGAATATCAAGAATAACAATGTTCGTTAAAATAGTAACGTTTGCAACCACAACAGGCACATCCTCACAAATACCGACAGGTATAGCAGTTGATTTATCAGCCACTTGCAAAGATATTTCGGTAGGTGTCAGCTTATTCAAGTCAAGTCTATGATATAAAGAGATAGGCATAACACTAACACCGACTCCAAGATCACATAAAGCAGTTTTAATATAATTTCTTTTAATGGAGCAAGGTATAGTAGGTACTCTGGGATCTCCAAGTTTCTTTGGTATTCCACCCTTAAAAGTATAATTAGCAAGCATGGTGGAAATCTCAGCTTTCGGTATCTTTATTTTATTAGTAATAATATCCTTCATATATTTAGCATAAGGATTTGTTTTGAGCACATCAGTTAATCGTATACGCAAAATGATAGGGCTAATCATATCAGCAAAGCACTCAAAATCCTCATCATCCTTTTTCTTGGATGATTTTGGAGGAAAAGGCGTGGGTTTCTGAACCTAAGGTCCCCTTTCTTTACCATGTTTCCTAGCAACAAAGTCTCTTTTATCATAACGTTGATTCTTTGATTGTGGGTTATCCAGATCAACAGCAGGTTTAATTTCTACATCATTATCATTACTAGGTTGAGCATCATCATGAACATCATTATCAATATTTTATTAGGTTCATGTTCATTACCAGATTGTGTTTCAGCATCAGACCTAGAAATATCATTTGGATTATCAGGTGGTTCAGCAATAGGTTCACTAGAAGTTTGCACAGTTCTATCATTTTTCTTTTTCTTATTTTTAGAAGAATTAGGAACATCAATATTATTTCTCTGAGAATCTTGCTCGATTCTCTTAGGGTGTCCTTCAAGATACAAAGATTCCTGAGTCATTCTACAAGTTCTAGTAGCCAATCTAACAACATAATCATTTTTCTTACTATTAATTTCATCAAGCACTTCTCTTTGAGCTTTAAGTACTTGTTCTACTTGAGTGGTAACCATAGAAGCATGTTTGCTAACAAGTTTAAGTTCACCTTTAATATCAGCCATGTAATCACCCAAGCTTCTAATCATATAAGCATTTTCTTTTAATTGTCTACCAAAATAAGCATTGAGTCGTCTTGCTTATACATAAAGTTATCAAACTCATCCAAGCACTGACTAGTAATTTTAGTAGGAGGAATTTTAGATTTATCATATCTATAGAGAGAATTTACCTTTAATACCTATGTCGGGATATCGGGGTCAGGAGGTTCTTCAACAAATAAATAATTGAGATCATAAGTTTCTTCAACAGGCGGTGAATTAAGACCATGTATTTCTTCAATAGGAGGTAAATTCTTAACGTCTTCAGCTTTAATACCTTTCTCTTTCATAGATTTCTTTGGCTCTTGCATATCTTTGGGACTGAGAAATAGAACACCTCTCTTCTTCGGAGTTGGTTTAAGAATAGACTCAGTAATTGGAGCAGGAGCTGGCTCTGGATCTGGCTCAGGAGGTGGCTCAGGAGGTGCCCAATTATTTTCATTTGCCAACATATTATTCAATAGAATTTCAGCTTCATCCTGTGTTCTTTCCTTAAAAAGAGAACCAGCACAACTATCCAGGTAATCTCTGGAACCATCGGTTAGTCCATTATAAAAGATATCAAGTATTTCAGGTTTCTTAAGAGGATGATCAGGCAAAGCATTAAGTAACTTGAGAAGCCTCCCCCAAGCTTGTGGGAGAATCTCTTCTTTAATTTGCACAAAGTTGTATATTTCCCTCAAAGCAGCTTGTTTCTTATGAGCAGGAAAATATTTAGCAGAGAAGTAATAAATCATATCTTGGGGACTACGCACACAACCAGGATCAAGAGAATTAAACCATATCTTAGCATCACCCTTTAATGAGAATGGAAATATTTTCAGTAAATAGAGGTAACGTGATCTCTCTTTATTAGTGAACAGGGCAGCTATATCATTTAACTTAGTGAGATGTGCGACAACAATTTCAGTTTCATAGCCATAAAACGGATCAGATTCAACCAAAGTAATTATATCAGGATCAACAGAGAATTTATAATCTTTATCAGGAACACATATAGGTGAAGTAGCAAAAGCAGGGTCGGGTCTCATTTTATCTCTAACTGATTCTTTGTTCCATTTAATTAATAACCTCTTAAGCTCATATCTATCCTTGCAAGCGAAAATAGCGGCAGAAGATTCCTTATCAAAAAGATAACCTTTAGGAATAACAGGCATGTTTTCATCATCACTATCATCATTGTATTTAGATTCAATAATTTCCTTTTCTCTAGCCCTAGCAATTTGTTCATCAAGAAATTCACTAAGAGGCACAGTAGTATCAGACATAGAAGCAGTTTCATCATAAATATCGTGCATAGCAGAAGTGGCATCATCAATAACATGCGACATATCAGAAGGAATAGCAGAAGCAGGTATAGGTGTCGCAAACTTACTCATAATAGAAGGTGAATCAAGTGCAGAGCTAGATGGCAGTTCCTTACCTCCCCTCGTAGTTGAGGCATAGATCTTGGTTTTTGGATCTCTCAAGTTCTTCATAATGATAAGCAGATATAAATCCCAAGTGACTCAAAGAATAGAGCTATGCTCCCCGGCAACGGCGCCAGAAATTAGTCTTGATAACCCACAAGTATAGGGGATCGCAACAGCTTTTGAGGGTAGAGTATTCAACCCAAATTTATTGATTCGACACAAGGGGAGCCAAAGAATATTCTCAAGTATTAGCAGCTGAGTTGTCAATTCAACCACACCTGGAAACTTAGTATTTGCAGCAAAGTGTTTAGTAGCAAAGTAATATGATAGTAGTAGTAGCAGCAACAAAAGTAAAGACAGCAAAAGTAATGTTTTTGGTATTTTGTAGTGATTGTAATAGTAGCATTGGGAAAGTAAATGAGCGTAAACCAGTATATGGAAAACTCGTAGGCACCGGATCAGTGATGGATAATTATGCCGGATGCAGTTCATCATGTAACAGTCATAACATAGGGTGACACAGAACTAGCTCCAATTAGTCAATGTAATGTAGGCATGTATTTCGTATATAGTCATACGAGCTTATGGAAAAGAACTTGCATGACATCTTTTGTCCTACCCTCCCGTGGCAGCGGGGTCCTATTGGAAACTTAGGGATATTAAGGCCTCCTTTTAATAGAGAACCAGAACAAAGCATTAGGACAGAGTGAATACATGAACTCCTCAAACCACGGTCATCACCGGGAGTGGTCCCGATTATTGTCACTTCGGGGTTGCCAGATCATAACACATAGTAGGTGACTATAGACTTGCAAGATAGGATCTAGAACTCTCATATATTGATGAAAACATAATAGGTTCAAATCTGAAATCATGGCACTCGGGCCCTAGTGACAAGCATTAAGCATAGCAACATCAATCTCAGAACATAATGGATACTAGGGATCAAACCCTAACAAAACTAACTCGATTACATGATAAATCTCATCCAACCCATCACCGTCCAGCAAGCCTACGATGGAATTACTCACGCACGGCCGTGAGCTTAATGAAATTGGTGATGGAGGATGGTTGATGATGACGACGGCGATGAATCCCCCTCTCCGGAGCCCCGAACGGACTCCACATCAGCCCTCCCGAGAGGTTTTAGGGCTTGGCGGCAGCTCCGTATCGTAAAACGCGATGATTTCTTCTCTCTGGTTTTTTTCTCTCGGAAAGCAAATATATAGGGTTGGAGTTGGCGTCGGAGGGTCTCCAGGGGGCCCACGAGATAGGGGGCACGGCCTAGGGGGGCGCGCCCCCACCCTCGTGGAAAGGGTCTGGGCCCCCTGGTCTTCATATTTGGTGAGAATTTTTTATTATTTTTTCTAAGACCTCCCGTGGAGTTTCAGGTCATTCCGAGAATATTTGTTTTTTGCACATAAAACAACATCAAGGCAATTCTGCTGAAAACAGCGTCAGTCCGGGTTAGTTCCATTCAAATCATACAAGTTAGAGTCCAAAACAAGGGCAAAAGTGTTTAGAAAAGTAGATACGATGGAGACGTATCAAGCATTAAAGCCTGCGCCTCCCGCGTATGATGCGGTAGACCGGCCACCTTGTGGCCGGGACAAAGTGGCATATAAGCCTGAAGTCCAGCCCGCACCCCGTCGCCAGTCAAAAAAATCGGGTCCGTACAGTTTGGACCGCATACTCGACCGTCCATGCCAAATTCATGGCAAACCAGGAACACCAGCCAATCATACCAATGGAGAATGCTGGGTCTTCAAACAAGCTGGCAGGTTATGCGCCAAAAACAAAGACAAGGGGTCTCAAAGCGATGACAGCGACGAGGAGCCCAGATCACCGAATAGAGGAGGGCAAAAGAAATCTCTCCAGCAAATCCAAACGGTGAATACGGTAAACAGTGAATCAGACCGGATGCACACCCTTAGGGATGTCGACCTAACGAAACCAGTCAGCCCGCAATACAAACTAGGGTCGATCACCTTCAACCAAATGGATCGTCCGGTCAACACCAGTCACGGCAATCCAGCCGCACTAAATCTCGACCCAATAATTGACGGGTTCCACCTCACACTAGTCCTCATGGACATAGGCAGAAGTCTAAATCTGCTTTACCAGGACATAGTGCACAAGATGGGCATCGGTCATTCGATGATCAAACCCACTAAAGCCACCTTGAGAGGTACTATACCAGGCGTGGGGGCTAGCTATACCAGCTCCATCGCCCTCGAGGTAGTCTTCGAATCACCAGACAATAACCGTGCCGAAGAGTTAATCTTCGACATCGTCCCCTTTTGCAGTAATTATTAGGTACTGCTCGGGAGAACTGCGTTCGCTCGATTCAACGCGGTGCCACATTGTGCCTACCGTAAACTCAAGATGCCCGGTCCGCGCGGCGTCGTCACGGTTAATGGCGAGGCCGAACTCTCCTTCGTTACCATAGAGTACACCGCCGCTTTAAATAGCAGAGGCAATGGAGGGCACCTTTCAGTCAAATCTTGAGTCGACGGCCAAACCCCCGGACACATTCAAAGTAGTCCGAACTACTTCACGACAAAATAGGCCGCCTCGTCCAGGGCTCAACCAAACATTTCGGCGAAGTCCAGAACATGCCACATATCGCGGCTCAACCACTCTCCGGCACACAAATATTTCTTACATTTCCTTTGCAGGCTCACCTTTGCGCAGACCGGGACTGGTGACATTGTAACAGCTCGAACGCACCAGGGAATCTTTAGATATTCCTCGTGACGTCCATCGGACTACACTCCGGATCTGCACACAGCTTCTTCCTCCCTGGTCCCAGTAGGTTCCACTGTCATATTCCCCTTTTTATCACATTACATGTACTCATACACATCGACATATCATTCAAATACAACATGTGAATTTATATGGCGCTTATTTGCTGTTATTTCTTATTGAAACTCTTTTGTTAAGTGACATCCATACACCACGATATGCCTTTGCGAGGGGCTTCGTTTTACCGATAATACGGCAATAAAGCCCGAACACCTTCACGAAAGTTCGGCACCGCGAACTTATATCATTATATGCATCAGCTCCTAATCATGTCTTGGGTCAAATGTTGGGTTTGCTCGGCTCCCGTGTTTTGCTGCCTTATGTTCCGCTATATCGGCTAAGGCGACACAGGGAGAACTACTACGATAGTGTCCCGGTTCTTCCGGACGAGAACCTCGGTAGAGAAAGCCGAAAACTGACTGTCATGATATGGCGAGAGCTAGTCAGCTCTTTGAGAGGTTGTAAAATCTTTAAGGATTTCTCCCGCATAATGCCATAACCAATGCAGCGTGCGATGGATCGGTTCTTCTTCCGATCAGGTGCCTATAGGGCCCCTCGTGCAGTCTTCCGAACACTAGGGGCTGCACCTACCTTCCTAATGCTCCTATGGCTAAGTGAGAATGATAAAACCCTATAGTCCGATTGCCTTGTTCGCTGTGCTGAACACCTCCTTCATAGGACCCGAAACTGGGGTAAAGAGTGATCAGGTTTATCCCGAACACCCCGTATTTCTTACGAGGGGGCAGAAGCCGACGACTGGCCAATTCTCAGGTTTAATATATAAACAGCCGCGCGGGAGGGTAAACTGATATAACAGGTAATAAATAATAGAAATAACCTTGTTCACACATTACAAAGGACAACATGACTATATTCATGGAAATATAATGACCTTGGTGCATTGATCCGCCGCAAGGTAGGATCCTTTCAGGACACTTTCATAATACAATTCGGGCTTGCAGTGCTCCTTTCTGTTTGGCGGCCCCTCAGTCATCAGCTTTTCAGCATCCATCTTCCACCAGTGCACCTTTGCATGGGCAAAGGCCATTCGTGCACCTTCTATACAGACTCACCGTTTGATGATGTCAATTCGAGGGCAGGTACTAACAAGTCTCTTCACGAGCCCGAAGTAGCTACCTCGAATCGGCTCGGTGGGCCATAGCCGGATAATCAAATCCTTCATGGCTAGTTCAGCCTTCTTATGCAGTTTGATCAGCCGTTTCAGTTGATCGGTAATAGGCACCTGATAATTCGGTGCCAGATACTGCGACCAGAAGAGCTTATCCACAGTATTCCCCTCTTCGGCTCGATAGAATGGGGCGGCATCCGATATGCTGCGAGGAAGTTCCGCAAATACCCCTGGAGAAATCCGAACTTAAAATTATAAAGCATATTTTTCTCCTCAAATACTTGCTTTACATGGAAGAAGACCTTACCCGCAGTGATCTCCCTCGCCTCTTGGATCTCCAGCAGGGCGCCTTGGGTTTCCTCACGGGCATCGCACACGGCCTAGTGAGCCCTGGTGAGTTCGGATTCTTTCTCTGTTAAACTCTGCTCCAGGGTCTCACATTTTTTCATGGCCTCTTGGAGCTCTCGCTTAGCTTCCACAACCTTGGCCTCGTGCTTCTCATGAAGAGCCTGCTCTGTGGCGGCCTTTTCCTCGGCCTCGGCAACAGCCTTCTTCAGAGCCTCAAGTTCGGTCATCACCCCTAGTGCAAATCATGACACATATTCTATCATACTGAAAATTCATTCGCACTGAACACAAACAAGATTTGTTCATACCTTGTTGATCTTCCAACCGCCTTCTTAACCGGCCAAGCTCCGCTTCGGCCGGCTCCAGACTTTGATTCAGTCTGGAAACCTCTGTGGTATGAGCGGCAGTAGCCGCTACAGGTGCCTGCTTACAAAAGAAGAGAGATAGATGTCATCAAATGAGTCTTCCTGCGAAAAATATATTTGATCCTCTATCCGGTTCTTTCGTTCACCGGACAGTGTATCAGGGGCTACTATGCATACTATGACACTCTTCCAAACTATATAAAACATACCTCAAAACCTCTTATAAGGTCGATACAGGCTTCATTCAGTCCATTTTCAGCGGACTGAATCTTCTCAATCACCGCACCCATAAGGGCACGGTGTTCATCAACGATGGAGGCGCTCTTCAGCGCCGCCAATAAAGCACCTGGCGCCTCTGGTTGGACAGAGGTTGCCGGTGGAACAGGGACGCCCTCTCCAGCCGAGGAAGGCCGCCTGCTTGATTCCTGAGCCGTATGGGTCTCCGAAACTGTGTCCAGCTGGGGGCCGAATTCAAGATGGTCCCCGCCGTCGACTCCTATGGGGATCTTCTCCCCCATGTCTCCGGCCCCTGAAGTTTGACCTCAGGCGTCGCCTTCACGATTTTCTCTGCCCCTCCTTGGACGGAGTCCTTATGGGATGAAACCTCGGTGTTGATCACATATTTGGGGGGAGGGGCCTTTAGAGGCGTCCCGCTCTCCATAGCATCCGAGCTTAGCAAGTCCTCTAACGAGGATTGTTTGGAACAGGACCCCGTCGGACTACAAAAAATATGGCTCAGGTTAAAATGCTATGACATGATGGGTCCGGACACATGAACGTGTTTGGATTTTATATACTTACGAGTTCACTAGGGGCTGGGCCCTAGGATCCCACGCCGGGCTGCTATTAGTGATGGCAGTGGACTCTATCGGAAGAAGAGTTTTTCCCCTTTTAAGCGACTCGGCCTTCAAGTGTATGGAGGACGTCCTCTTCTTTCTTCACCCCGCTGGGGATTTGTCTTCCTCCTCCTGGTCGTCCTCTTCGGAGGCAGGACAGGCACGGTGACGAAGGCCGCCCCGGGTCATCTTGGCCCCCTTTTCGGTCTTCTTCACCGGCACCTTGTAAGGCGCCAGGTCCATCATCTTCATCAAAAGTGGGCCGGCCGGTTCTTCGGGCATCGGGGCCGGACATTGGATCTGCCCCGTCTTCTTCATCCAGCCCTAGGAGAGTTGTGTAAAACACATTAAGCATTTCCCTTGGGTTTTGCGTATAAAACATATGATAACTTTTCGAGCTTGCAGGGCGGGAAAGTTGGTACCCGCGGTCCTCGGCCGAGTCCGGCCATGATTTGCCGGGCTTAAAAAGCACCTTCTAGATCTCTTCGTGCGAGGAGCCAAAGAGCTCTCGCAGGGTCTGGTGCTTGGCCAGGTCGAATTCCCATAGGTTGCAAGTCCGGTGTTGACAAGGTAGGATCCAACGGACTAACATCACCTCGACTACATTGACAAGATCGATATTCTTGTCTTCCATATCCTTGACGCGTGTCTGGAGCGCCAACTGTTCATCGGACGAAGACCAGTCCAGGCCCGTCTTGAACCAGGACGTAAGCCGAGAGGGGCTCCAGATCGGAACTCGGGAGCGGCGGCCCACACCGCGCCGCGTGGCTCAGTGATGTAAAACCACTCCTGTTGCCACGCCCTGACGGAATCATTGAAGGTACCTGTTGGCCATGTGACATTGGGCATCTTGCTCAGCATAGCGCCCCCGCACTCAGCGTGCTCACCGCCCACTACATTGGGCTTCACATTAAAGATCTTCAGCCATAAGCTGAAGTGTGTCAGGATGTGGAGAAAAGCCTCGCACATGACAATGAATGTCGAGATGTTGAGGAAGGAATTGGGGGATAGATCATGAAAATCGATCTCGTAATAATACATGATGCTGCGAAAAAATGGGTGGAGGGGAAACCCTAGCCCGCGGATAAAATGAGGGAGGAATAAGACCCTTTCGTAGGGTTCCGGGGTAGGGACGATCTGTCCCGCCGTCGGGAGACGGTGGCCGATTTTCTGGGCTAGATACCTGGCCTCACGAAGTTTCTTGATGTCCTTCTTCCGGACCGTAGAGGCCATCCACTTGCCTCCCGCTCCTGACATATTTGGAGTGGTTCTTCGGAGAAAATGCGAACTTAGGTGCTGGAGCTCGAGTGCGCAAGAATGGATGGGCAAAGAAGGAGAGGGCGTGGTTGAAAGAGAGGAGTCCTTGTCCCTTTATAAGGGCGGTAAAAACTGTGCGCCTCCCCACTTGGCTGATAAACTCGCTTATTCCCCAAACGTTGGGATTGATGGCGTGGTTGGGTTACCCACGCCCGTATTGATGAGGATCCTGTGATAAGGGGACACGATCTCTGCTTCGACAAGACGTGCCAAGAAAACCGCCTCGCAATATGTGCATTAGCTGGTTGAGAAAAACGGTTAAAATAATGACCGGGGCCATGGTGTGATGTCATGTTATGAAAAGTTGTCAGCAGATTAGATTTGTGGAAATATTATACTCTCTACGGTGGTATGTGGAATTTGTTTTGCAGAGCCGGATACTATCCTTGTGTTCAAAATCTTCTATGGAGTATTCGGAGGAGGAACCCACCTTGCAATGCCGAAGACAAGCTACACGCTGGGCTCATCGTCATTGAAGCCTGGTTTAGGGGCTACTGAGGGAGTCCTGGATTTGAGGGTCCTCGGACGGCCAGAGTATATCCTTTGGCCGAACTGTTGGACTATGAAGATACAAGATTGAAGACTTCGTCCCGTGTCCGGATGGGACTCTCCTTTGCATGGAAGGCAAGCTTGGCGATTCAGATATGTAGATCTCCTCCCTTGTAACCGACTCTGTGTAACCCTAGCTCCTCTAGTGTCTATATAAACCAGAGGGTTTTAGTCCGTAGGACAACAATAATCATACCATAGGATAGCTTCTAGGGTTTAGCCTCTCCGATCTCGTGGTAGATCAACTCTTGTAATACTCATATCATCAAGATCAATCAAGCAGGAAGTAGGGTATTACCTCCATCGAGAGGGCCCAAACCTGGGTAAACATTGTGTCCCCCGCCTCCTGTTACCATCCGCCTTAGACCTACAGTTCGGGACCCCCTACCTGAGATCTGCCGGTTTTGACACCGACAAGACGAGCAGCAGTTCACGATACTTGCTGTGGTGGACACCCATAGAAGGTTCATGGACCTCTCGATGGTGTACACCAACGACCTGGTCTGGGTGGAGCACTCCATCCACATCATGGAGTTGTTGCTTGCCGAGGAGAAGTACAAGGTGGTCGGGTTCGACCTCGAGTACACCCGTGCTCGTGCCGGGTCTCGTCCCAAGGTCACCGTCGCCCAGATGTGTGTGCGCCACCACATCCTTGTCTACCACTACTACCTAGCTACAAGGCCTTGCAAGTGTTTCGCCAGGTTTGTCAACAACTCCCACTGCATGTTCGCTACGGTGGACATCACCAACGATGTAAAGGCGCTCAAGAATTCGGTCATCGCCTGCCAGAATCTTGTCGACATCCAGGGCCAATACAAGATCTAGGGCAGCAAGGAGCATGATAATGACTCACTGGTTCACCTCATCGAGGCCATCATCGACCCCTACTATAGAGACATGAAGGATTCTTGCAACAACGACAAGCATGTCTGGCACTCGGCCTGGATGGAGAAACTCGACAAAGCTCATGTCATGTACGCGGACAAGGAGGCGTACACGAGCTACGACATGTACAGGCGGATCGTTGAGATGAAGAAGTGCCTCCTTCCCCAAAACGGCCAGGGATCCAACCGGAAGCAGAGCAATGGCAAGCGTCATCGCAACAATAAGTAGATGATTAGATCCTCGTTTCTCCTACTTTAGTATGCATGTAATTGTTTCCTTTGGTGTGTGGAAATGTTATGTGTGTAGTCACTTGTGTAATTGTATGCTTAATTTGGTTATGCAATGCTGTCTTTTTAAGTATATATGTTGATGCTCTGTAGATAGAGCGTAGATGTTGTGCGTACAAAGAAAATCACATCGCACACAGACTAAACATTGGAACCCGTCGGTGATGTTTTCATCAATCACTCACAATTGTATACCAGCAATCTTTGCTCACAACACACATGGCTTGTTAGCAGTAATCGTCTGTGTTGTTATCGGTCTTCGCACATGTTTCCGATTACAGACCTGTTTGCAAACACCTTTGATCTGGCTGACCCTTTCTTTTGTGTTGCCTAATCACAAATAGTTCATCCGAGTGAATCATATGATGTACATCGCACACACCTTCATCTGGCTGCCTGTTTATTTTGTTCCTCCTCATCACAAACGGTTAATTGAGCTGAACCGTATGCCCTACATCGCACACACAACTAAAATCTAAACCGGGTTTGATGCATCCTCTGTTGCAAACGTTTTGCCGCTTTTGATGGTTTTTTACACCACCGTTTGTGATTATGGCATTGGACAAAGTTTTGTCGAAGGGTCTCTGATCGTAGTGTCGCGTTAGTAGCAACCTGCAGTAGTGTTTGGGCCTCCAAGCCGGGGTGGCTTTCCCTTACGATGCTGATTATTATTCTGCGTAATGGTGTTAGCCACAAAGTCTAAACCGATGTCGGCTTTGCACTTACCGTTGCCACCTTGACCCACCGTGTTATGTTGTTGTCCCTTTGCACTGCCACTCTTCTTCCCCTTACCAGCCTTCTCCTCATCAGACTCGGGGTCTTTAGTACTATCAGAGTCGGTGTATTTGACGAGAGCCGCCATGAGCTCCCCCATGTCATTGAAGTGGCACTTCTGTCGCCCCAGTTTCTGCTTAAGGGGAAGGAAACAACAATTCTTCTCCAACATTAGGACTGCTGAGCCGGCGTTGATACTGTCCGATGAGTGTATAACAGCCGAGATCCGGCGCACCCAATTGGTTGTTGACGCGCCCTCACCTTGGACACAAGAGTCTAAATCTAGAATCGACATAGGCTGCTTGCATGTGTCTTTAAAATTTTGAATAAAATGCGTCTTCAACTCTTCCCATGACCTAATGGAGTTAGCGAGCAAAGCTTTCAACCAAGTACGAGTAGGCCCATCTAACATCATGGTGAAATACTTAGCACACGCAGCATCACTCTCATCCGACATCACTATGGCCATCTCATAGCTCTCAATTCCAGCATTCTGGGAGCTAATCCGCGGTGTAGTTTGGCACCTTGCGGGGGACCTTGAAATCCTTAGGCAAGCGCTCGTTGCATAGAGCCGACACTAAACACGGCACACCAATGGTTCTAGAGGTCACTCCTGCCTCCACAGATGCCGATGAGTAAACCGGAGATTGTTGTTGAGCCACCAACTAGGCTGCTTGCTTAGCCTCATGTCGCGCCCTGCCCTAATCTGCCAGGGTCTGAGCATCATTACCAGTGCACGGTGGGTTGCTACCTCTTAAGCACTACGTTGGTTTTCCCTGAAGAGGAAGGGATGATGCAGCAAAGTAGCGTAAGTATTTCCCTCAGTTTTTGAGAACCAAGGTATCAAGCCAGTAGGAGGCTATGCGCGAGTCCCTCGTACCTGCACAAAACAAATAAATCCTCGCAACCAACGCAAATAGGGGTTGTCAATCCCTATAGGGCCACTTACGAGAGTGAGATCTGATAGATATGATAAGATAATATTTTTGGTATTTTTATGATAAAGATGCAAAGTAAAATAAAGGCAAAGTAAATAGCAAAGGAAATAAATAAGTAGTAGGAGATCAATATGATAAAGATAGACCCGGGGGCCATAGGTTTCACTAGTGGCTTCTCTCGAGAGCATAAGTATTCTACGGTGGGTGAACAAATTACTGTTGAGCAATTGACATAATTGAGCATAGTTATGTGAATATCTAGGTATGATCATGTATATAGGCATCACGTCCGAGACAAGTAGACCGACTCCTGCCTGCATCTACTACTATTACTCCACTCATCGACCGCTATCCAGCATGCATCTAGAGTATTAAGTTAAAAACAGAGTAACGCCTTAAGCAAGATGACATGATGTGGAGGGATAGACTCATGCAATATGAAGAAAACCCCATCTTGTTATCCTCGATGGCAACAATACAAAACGTGCCTTGCTGCCCTTAGTGTCACCAGGAAAGGACATCGCAAGATTGAACCCAAAGCTAAGCACTTCTCCCATTGCAAGAAAGGTCAATCTAGTAGGCCAAACCAAACTGATAATTCGAAGAGACTTGCAAAGATAACCAATCATACATAAAAGAAATCAGAGAAGATTCAAATAATATTCATAGATAGACTTGATCATAAACCCACAATTCATCGGCCTCAACAAACACACCGCAAAAAGAAGATTACATCGAATAGTTCTCCACAAGAGAGGGGGAGAACATTGTACTGAGATCCAAAAAGAGACAAGAAGCCATCTAGCTACTAACTATGGACCCATAGGTCTGAGGTAAACTACTCACACTTCATTGGAGGGCTATGGTGTTGATGTGAAGCCCTCCGTGATCGATGCCCCCTCCGGCGAAGCTCCGGGACAGGCCCCAAGATGGGATCTCGTGGATACAGAAAGCTACGGCGGTGGAATTAGGGTTTTGACTCCTGTTCTGATCGTTTGGGCATACGTCGATATATATAGGAGGAAGGAGTACGTCGGTGGAGCAACAGGGGGCCCACGAGGGTGGGAGGCGCGCCTGGTAGGGTAGGGCGCTCCCCCTACCTCGTGGCCTCCTGTTACGTGCCTTGACATAGGGTCCAAATCTCCCAGGTCTTATCTGTTGAGAAAATCATGTTCCCGAAGGTTTCATTCCGTTTGGACTCCGTTTGATATTCCTTTTCTTCGAAACACTAAAACAGGCAAAAAACAACAATTCTGGGCTGGGCCTCCGGTTAATAGGTTAGTACCAAAAATAATATAAAAGTGGATAATAAAGCCCAATAATGTCCAAAACTGTAGATAATATAGCATGGAGCAATCAAAAATTATAGATACATTGGAGACATATCACGGGTCATGCCTCTGAAGCTGATTATGGTGCCGCTCACTGCTTGAAACTGCTGGCGATTGAATATGTCTGCTATAACTCTGGCTTGGGAGAGGGGTTGAATGAATCCACTCAAGGTTGTACGAATAAGCCGCCTGTTGAGCTACTGTGGTCCGAAGAAGTTCTCCGGCCCTCTGTATCTCTATGGCAGTTGGAGATTCGCCTTCAACGGGGAGATCTGCCAATCGTGTTGCCGCAACAATCATATTATCTAGAGGGTTAGAATAATGACCCGGTGGTGTCGGAACATGCTGAGGCATGGTCAAGTGTGGCGGGTCTGCTGCTCGTGGTTGAACCAGTGCTCCGATCACGGGTGTCTCACCAGCCCAGTTCACCACGGGCGGGTCACTGGTCCCAGCCCCAGGTGTGTTGAAAAGGTTTCTTGCATCGTACTTCAGAGGTAAACAACTCTGGTGCCTCCTTCTCATGATAGCATTTGAAGCATTCTGATCCAAGGTGAGCCGGAACGACTCTGCCTGAATCCATTGTGCCTGAGCATCCAAAGCAGCTCGTTTCGTGGCCATCCTAGCGTTCTCAGCTGCGAGTTCTTGCCTGGCTTGAGCTATCTCATCTCGTAACCTTGCGACATCCAATTTATGCTGCTCTTGAGTCTCCGGGGTTATCTCTGCCCTCATTAAATGTAACACCCATGATGCGGCTATATCTCCCACGTGTCGGAGCACGACTTAGAGGCATAACCGCATATTAGGCATGTCGCAAGTGTGGTAATCTTTACACATCCCATGTACTGAATAAGAATGGGATAAAGAGTTGGCTTACAATCGCCACTTCACACAATACATAAATATACTATTACATCATCCAGAATACAATCAAGGTCAGACTACGGAACCAAATAAAGAAAGATAACCCAAATGCATAGATCCCCGATCGCCCCAACTGGGCTCCTCTATTGATCGTCCAGAAAGGAAACATAGTAACGTCCTGAATCCTCGTCGAACTCCTACTTGAGTTTGGTCGCGTCCCCTACACTGGCATCGTCGGCACCTTCATCTGGTTTTTAGAAGTAATCTGTGAGTCATGGGGACTCAGCAATCTCACAGCCTCGCGATCAAGACTATTTAAGCTTAAGGTAGGAAAAGGGGGTAGTGAGGTGGAGCTGCAGCAAGCACTAGAATATATGGTGGCTAACTTACGCAAATGAGAGCGAGAAGAGAAGCAAAGCACGGTCGATAAACTATCATGATCAAGAAAGTGATCCTGAAACTACTTACGTTCAAGCATAACCCGAGACCGTGTTCTCTTCCCGGACTCCGCCGAAAAGAGACCACCCCGGCTACACACGCGGTTGATTCATTTTAAATTAAGGTAAGTGTCAGGTTTTCTACAACCGGGTATTACCAAATTCTCATCTGCCCATAACCGCGGGCACGGCGTTTGAAAGTTCAAAACCCTGCAGGGGTGCACAACTTAGCCCATCACAAGCTCTCACGGTCAACAAAGGATATTCCTTCTCCCAGGAAGACCCGATCAGACTCAGAACCCCGGTTACAAGACATTTCGACAATGGTAAAACAAGACCAGCAAAGGCGCCCGATGTGCCGACAAATCCCGATAGGAGTTGCACGTATCTCGTTCTCAGGGCACACCGGATAGGTCAAGCTACGAGTAAAACCAACCCTCGAGTTGCCCCGAGGTGGCCCCACAGGCTGCCCATTTCGTACCAACACTCAGAGGAGCACTGTCCCGGGTGGGGGGGGGGGTTAAAATAAAGATGACCCTTGAGTCTGCGGAACCCAAGGGAAAAACGCTTAGGTGGGAAATGGTAAAACCAAGGTTGGGCCTTGCTGGAGGAGTTTTATTCAAGGTGAACTGTCAAGGGGTTCCCATTATAACCCAACCGCGTAAGGAACGCAAAATCAAGGAACATAACACCGGTATGACGGAAATTAGGGCGGCAAGAGTTGAAAAATACACCAGGCATAAGGCCAAGCCTTCCACCCTTTACCAAGTATATAGATGCATTAAAGTAAACAAGATATAATAATGATATCCCAAAAATAAACATGTACCAACAAGGAACAAACTTCATCTTCACCTGCAACTATCAACGCTATAAGAGGGGCTGAGCCAAGCGGAAACATAGCCAAACAACAGTTTGCTAGGAAAGGTGGGTTAGAGGCTTGACATGGAAATATGGGAGGCATGATAAATCAAGTGGTAGGTATCGCGGCATGGCAATAGAGCGAACAACTAGCAAGCAAATATAGAAGTGATTTCGAGGGTGTGGTCATCTTGCCTGGAAAGTTCTCCGAGTTGACAAAAGCTTGATCCTCGTAAGCGTACTCAACCGGTTCCTCGATCACGTAATCATCTCCCGGCTCTACCCAAATCAAGAACACAAGCAAAGGAAACAACAATAAACCACGGTGCAATGCGCAAGCAACATGATGCAAAACATGGCATGACATGCAGGATGTGATATGCAATGCATATGCATGCTTCGGAAGGCAAAGATTGAACCATGCCTCAACTTGGCAAACCAAGTGCGCACCTGGAAAGATAAGTTGATTTCGTTCGAAATCGATATAAAGATCGCCGGAATCGGATGCACGGTTTGCAAATGGCAAGCAAAACAATAATGGCATAGTTTTGCGATTAACAGCACGATGCCATCTAGAATGCAACAAGAAACTAAGCTACTGCACTCCAACATAGCAACCCAGCACATCACAGTGATTCAATCAAGATCCTTGACAAAAGATGAACACTGAGCTATGGCTAAATCACAGAATAGCAGATTCAAACAAGCATGGAAAAAGTGCAAAAGATATCAGCTTCACAGACTTAGTGAAAATACTAACATGTCAGGAATTAACATCAGGAAGCAATGTTTAGAGCAAGATAACAACACGCTACAGGAACAGAGCATAGCAAACAAAGGCATGGAATGAATCTACTCAAAGCATATAACAAAAGTCCCTTACTGACCATATGCCAAAAAGGATCAGAACATATGATGGCACCCATGTAAACTTAGCAAGTTTCGTTAACAGATTCAGACTTAGCAGAAATCTGGACATGGTAAAAAAGGAATTTTTAAGGCCTCTTTCCGAGCTCGATTCACTCAACACAAGGCATTGCATGAAAACATAAGCATAGCAAAAGTAAGAAGACATGTTCATGAACCTAACCATGGAAAGAACAATCTCATAGCATGCATGACTCAAATACAACATACTTGGCAAAATTGATTAACACGTAAACAATCTGCCAGGAACATTTTATAGCAAAAGTAGAGCGAGATTCATTCATGCTAGGGCACTCCATAAATGCAAACAGGGACATGGATGGATAGACCATAACCATATGTCCAAATCATCCTTACTGAACATACTCAAAAGAAGCATGGATCTCACCGTAGCAACATGAATACATTGCATAAAAATAACAACAGGGGAATGACCTGGTGAAATTCTAAGTCCCTGAAATCAGCAATATCACGAGAGCTACTTTGCATGCTTGTGCTAGTCACCACATTGATCACAAAAGTACATGTCATACACTCAAGTAAAGATGGCATGGCATAGCCCAAAACACATGTAGAGCTCATGACCATATGCAGCAAAAATGACAAATGCTCATAAACTGCTAAGTAACAGGAACTAACATTTTATAGCACTCTTGCATCAACGATTTGGGCATCAAGATGGACTCAAACAAGCAGGTCACAATGGAACAAAATGAAGAGCACATCATTATGAACATTTTGATATATGGCACGCACAAAACGGAGCAGTATGCAACAAGTTATGGCATGATGAACAAGGCTTTAGAATGCAAAAATAAAAGACTTGGTGGAATTTCGAACTCAACCCTAGGGTTTGTTGGATCTGGATCTGGATGGCACGGAGCCCGAGGTTCGCTGGAGTGCTTCTCGCAGGAATCGAAGATGAGGCGGTGGACGGAGTTGGAGGGGCTTGCCGGCGGAGAGGAAGACGCGGCCGGATTCGTCGTCGGACTCGTCAGAGGAGGCGCGGCGAGGAGGCAGGGATGGCGTCGCGGTCGCCGGAGTAGCAGGCATGGGCGGCTAGGCGGCGTACGGGCGACGTTGGCGAGGGTCCAGGCGGCGGCGGTCGCGGGTGCTCGGCTCACGGGCAGCGGCGCTCGCGGGCTTAGGTGGCTCGGGCGCCTCGAGAGATGGCGGCGGCGGGATGGGCCATGTGGCGCGACAGGAGAGGCTGGGAGTGGCGGCGGGGTTACGTCCGGTCCGGGACGGACATGTCCGGCGAGTGAGAGGGGGAAGATCTAGAGTTTGCACCGCGAAATTTCGGGGGGAGGTGCAAATATATAGGTAGAGGCAGCTAGGAGAGTCCAAATGAGGTGCAGTTTTCGGCCACGGGATCGTGATCGAACGCCCGAGAGGATGGAGGGGGTTTGGATGGGTTATTGGGCCACTTTGGAGGGGTGTTGGGCTGCAACACACACGAGGCCTTTACGGTTCCCCGGTTAACTGTTGGAGTATCAAACAGACTCCAAATGGCACGAAACTTGACAGGCGGTCTACCGGTGGTGTACCAAGGCCGCTTGGCAAGTCTTGGTCTATTCCGAGAATATTTAACACCGGCTCACGAAAAGAGGCAAAAGGGGGGCGCTGGAGGACATAGAAGTGCCGGATTCCAAAACGGACAACGGGGAAAATGCTCGGATGCATGAGACGAACAAGTATGGAAATGCGATGCACATGATGACATGATATGATATGCATGACATGAGCAAAATGCAAAACAAAAAAAAATAACCCAACCACAAATCTCATAACTTAGAGCCGAAAATGGCAAGAGTTGGAGTGCAAATATGGTAAGTTACATCCGGGGCGTTACAACACTCCACCACTATGAAAGGATCTCGTCCCGAGATCTAGGATTGAAAGAACTCCGGATATTCGGAAGGGAGGTGGTCCTCGCATTCCCATGTGGCTTCTCGGTCGGAATGATGTGACCACTTCACTTTTAGGAATTTGATAGACTTGTTGTGAGTCTTGCGCTCAGTTTCTTCAAGAATAGCAACGGGATGCTCATGATAAGATAGGTCTTCTTGGAGATCAATCTCTTCGAAGTTGATGGTGCGGTCAGGATTCTTGAAACACTTGCAAAGCTGAGACACGTGAAACACGTCGTGCACATTTGCAAAGTTCGACGGAAGGTCAAGTTGATAGGAGGAGATCGCCTGTTTTGCCCATGATCTTGAAAGGACCCACATATCTAGGGGAAAGCTTCCCTTTGATACCGAAGCGACGAGTACCTTTCATTGGAGAGACGCGGAGGTAGACATTGTCTCCGATCTCGAAAGCCAAGTCCCGATGCTTGTTATCATACTAACTCTTCTAGCGCGATTGCGCGGCTTTGAGATTTTCACGGATGTCTTTACACATTTCTTCAGCTTCTGTGATTAATTCATTGCCAAGAAGTTGACGTTCACCAGTCTCTGGCCAATTAAGAGGAGTACGACACTTTCTGCCATAGAGAATCTCGAATGGGGCCCTGCTCGAGCTTGCTTGGAAGCGGTTGTTGTAGGAGAACTCGGCATATGGAAGACAATCTTCGCACTTCTTCAAGCCCTGAGCATATCTTCAAGAATTTGATTTACTCGCTCGACTTGTCCACTAGTTTGAGGATGGAAGGCTGTGCTGAAGCGAATGTTGGTGCCCATGGCCTACTGGAAGGAGTCCCAGAACTTAGAAGTAAAGATGCTTCGACGATCTGAAGATATCAACTGCGGAATGTCGTGCAAGGAGACAATCCTGGAGGTATATAGCTCTGCCAACTGAGCTGCTGTGATAGATTCTTTGATAGGAAGAAAATGAGCCACTTTAGTAAGCTTGTCGATGACAACAAAGATAGCATTATTTCCACACTTGGACTTGGGAAATCCAGTCACGAAGTCTATCTCAATATGGTCAAACTTCCATTCTAGAATGGCAAGAGGTTGGAGGAGACCAGCTGGCCGTTGGTGTTCTGACTTCACTCTTCTGCAAACATCACATTCATTCACGGACTGAGCAATTTCTCGCTTCATTCGAGTCCACCAATATGACTGCTTGAGGTCATGGTACATCTTTGACTTCCAGGATGAATAGATAGGAGTGAATTGTGAGCCTCGTTCATAATGAGTTTACGAAGGTCACCTTTAGGAACAACAATTCGATCCTCGAAGAAGAGAGTATCTTTGTCATCAAGGCAATAGCACTTGTACTTGGGTTGGCTCTTGTCAATCCCAATCTTCACCTTCTTCACCATTGCATCAAGAAGTTGTGCCTCATGAATTTGATCTTCCAAAGTAGGAGAGACTTGGAGGTTGGCAAGAAATCCTTGAGGAACAACTTGGAGATTAAGTTTGCGGAAAGCTTCACAAAGATCCGGTTGGAGGGCTTGAGAATTAAACTGTTGCAGTAAGCCTTCCTACTCAAAGCATCAGCAATAACATTGGCCTTGCCTGGAGTATATTCAATACTCGGATTATACTCTTGAATCATTTCGACCCAATGAGTCTGCCTGAGGTTTAGGTTGGGTTGAGTGAAGATGTACTTGAGGCTCTGATGATCAGTGAATACGCCCACTTTCCTTCCCAACAAGAGATGTCTCCATGTTAACAAAGCATGGAAAACTGCCGCCAACTCGAGGTCATGAGTGGGGTAGTTATTTTCGTTGGGCTTCAACTGACGAGATGTATAATCCACAACTTTATTCTCTTGCATTAACACAGCACCGAGGCCTTGTAGGCAGGCATCACAGAAAACCTCGAATGGTTTGGATTCATCAGGAGGAGTCAGAACTGGAGCTGTGACTAACTTCTCTTTGAGGGTGTTGAAAGCGATGTCACATTCAGGCGTCCAGACATACTTCACATGCTTCTGGAGGAGGTTGGAAAGAGGCTTGGCGATCTTAGAGAAATTCTCAACGAATCTTCGACAATAGCTTGCAAGCCCAAGGAAACTGTGGAGCTGCTTCACATTCTAAGGTGGTTCCCAATTCAAAATTGCAGACACCATCTCAAGATTAACAGCAATACCCTTGGCGGAGATGATATGGCCAAGGTAGAGAACCTCATCGAACCAAAACTCAAATTTTGAGAACTTCGCATAGAATTGATGTTCTCTGAGTTTGTCCAGCACCAATCTCAAATGCTTGGCATGATCCTCCTTGTTCTTAGAAGAGACCAAAATATCATCGAGATACACCAAGACGAAATCATTTGTGTAAGGGTTGAAGATGAAGTTCATCATGCGAGAGAATGTTGGAGGAGCGTTGACAAGGCTGAAAGACATGACAGTATATTCATAAGAACCATAACTTGTTTTGAACGCTGTCTTGGGGATATCTTGTTCACGAATGCGAATGTGATGATAGCGCATACGGAGGTCAAGCTTGGAGAATACTTGAGCACCTTTGAGTTGTTCCAATAACTCATTGATGTTGGGAAGTGGGTACTTGTTCTTTATGGTCTTCTTGTTCAATGGACAGTAGTCGACACAAAGTCGGTCCGTGCCATCCTTCTTCTTGACAAAAAGAACACCACAACCCATGTAGAAGAGCTCGGTCGGATCAGACCCATACGCTCTTGTACATCGAGTTGTTTCTTCAGCTCCTTCAACTCTTCTGGTCCAAGCTTGTAAGGACGTTTGCAAACAGGTTCCGTGCTAGGCTCAAGATCGATGACGAATTCAACTGGCCGGTGAGGAGGCATTCCTGGAAGCTCTTCTGGATTGACGTCTTGATATTCACAAACGACTGGACTCTGAGAGATGGCATCCAAGTCACCCTTCTCATTGAGAGAAAACAGTCGAATGGTATCATCCCGAGCGGCAAAGATGATCACATCCTCAGACGAGTGTGTCAATTGAATCTTCCTGGCAGCATAATCAAGCTGAGCCTTGTGCTTAGAAAGCCAGTCCATGCCGAGAATTAGAGGAATATCCGAGTTACCCAGAACCATAGGAGAGGACAGAAATTTATAATCACCCATCTTGATAGAAACATCCGGAACCACCAAACTGGCACTCAACCATTTACCCGGAGAAACGATATCCATGGATTTGCCCAAATGAGAAGAAGTGAATTCATTCTTGGCAAAAAATGGTCTTGACATGAAACAATGCGATGCACCAGTATCAAAAAGAACTTTTGGAGGAGTAGAGTTAACTGGAAGATTACCCATGATCACTTCTGAAGAGTCCTCTGCCTGAGCTGCGTTCATCATGTTGACCTTAGCATGCTTGGGATTATGCTTGACCACTGCATTGCTGGAAGATCTCACGGGAGGAGGAGGCGAAAGGCGCCTCTGGTTGAAGCAATTGTTCGCATAGTGCCCTTTCTGCTGACACTTGTTGCACGTAACCTCTGAGAGTGGACAGTGATAAGGAGCACTTGACCTTGGAGCATGAGACTACGCTTTGTTCTGATAGCCTGGGTTAGGTGGGTGGGAAGATCCATTGCCACCTTTACTCTTCTGCTGATAAGGCTGGTGGAACGGAGGAGGAGGAGGCAACCAGAACTTTTGCTTCTTAGCTACCACTTGAGTTGAAGAAGAAGAAGGAGTAGCGTCCCTGACTCTCTTCTTAGAAGCATCGCCCTTGAGCTGAGCAGCCTCTTGCTTTAGTGCCATGTTGTAGAACTCATCATACTCGGTCGGCTCAAAAAGCACGAGAGCTAGTTGCAGATCTTCTCTGAGGTGACCTCTGAATTGATAAATGATGCTCTTATCATCAGGGACGTCTTGTTTAGCGAAGCGAGCGAGCCTCTAAAATAGGATGTTGTATTGGTAAACAGATAAGCTGTCTTGCTTGAGATTGCGGAACTCCTCGCGCTTACTCTCAGCAACACTTTGTTGAATGTGGTGAGCTTTGAAGTCTCGGAGGAAATCATCCCAGGTAATCACACGACCTCCTCTGGAATCTTTGTATTGTTGATACCACTCAGCAGCTTGGTCTTTGAGTTGGAACGAAGCAAACTTGACAAAGTCCTCAGGCCAGACGTTGCTACACTCAAAATGTTTGCAGATATCCACGAGCCAATCGTCAGCGTTTGTGGCCTCGACACAGTTACTGAAGGACTTCGGCTGGTTTGCGAGGAACTGGTTGAGGGTAGTAAACTGAGCTTGATTGTTGCCTTCGCCTTGATTTCCTTGTTTGCGCTCTTGCAAGAGTTGCAAAAGCATCTGCATGTTGGCGTTGGTGGCAGCCATGACATCTTTTCATGCCTCCGGAGGTGGAGGTGGTGGCGGAGGTTCCGGATTCTGACGCGTTGGAGGAGCCATCCTGAAGAGGTTGACATCCGTTAGCATCTTGAAAGACATATATTCAAGCTGAATCAATGGATCGAAATTGCAACATATAGCCTTAACATTCGAACAACGATGAACGAATGAATTCCAAAGTAAATGATCACACTTCCATAAAGTTGAGAAGTCACTTAGATAGAGATAGATGAATAAAACAACAAGGTACGAATATGAACAAATAATTAGTAAGGATTACCCAATCACAAACCAAATATATGTGGAAACAAATACTAGAGCTACATGAATTCCCACCTATGAAACTCCCGAAACTTTCTGGTTATGTAATCAGGTGTTGGGGATACAGGGGAAGCATAATATCTCACCCAAAGATAGCAAATCCTTCATCCAGCTGTATCCATCCTTCAACACATAACCAAGAAACCTTCGGAAATCATTTACCTCAACCTTCGAAAAGCATTCGTTATACGAGTTATGGCAATACTCCCGAACTCCCGCCACAGTACTGGGTGGCGTCGAGGTTATCTCACCAACAACTTCATAAAGGAGATTTTCGATGTCGGCGAACTCAGGTATTCCAGAACTGCAATGACGAAATTGTGACGACAACACCTTGGAGCTCAACTCCCCGGGACACTGCCACAACCCCTAAATGTCAGGAGGCACCAAGAACAATGTTCTCATCACAAAACCATCGAAACGATTCCAAGATACCCGCGTGATCCTAAATTTTTTTTCGTGAAGTTTGAGAAGAGAAGAGTTAAAACTCTACATCAGGAGGCCTCACCAGAGTGACGAAGGGACTGAGGAGTAAAAAGAATCCTACTCTCCGATATATATAATCCTATAAGACTCAAAGCATTTTTCTAGAACCAACAACGTCAACGATTCAATCAAGCAGGGGGCTCCTAAGTCGGGGAAGGCTCTGATTACCAACTTGTAACACCCACGATGCGGCTATATCTCCCACGTGTCGGAGCACGACTTAGAGGCATAACTTCATAGTAGGCATGTCGCAAGAGGGGTAATCTTTACACATCCCATGTACTGAATAAGAATGGGATAAAGAGTTGGCTTACAATCGCCACTTCACACAATACATAAATATACTATTACATCATCCAGAATACAATCCAGGTCCGACTACAGAAGCAAATAAAGAAAGACAACCCCAAATGCATAGATCCTCGATCGCCCCAACTGGGCTCCTCTATTGATCGTCCAGAAAGGAAACATAGTAACATCCTGAATCCTCGTTGAACTCCCACTTGAGTTCGGTCGCGTCCACTGCACTGGCATCGTCGGCACCTGCATCTGGTTTTTGAAGTAATCTGTGAGTCACTGGGTCTCACCAATCACACACCCTCGTGATCATGACTAATTAAGCTTAAGGTAGGAAAAGGGGGTAGTGAGGTGGAGCTGCAGCAAGCACTAGCATATATGGTGGCTAACTTATGCAAATGAGAGAGAAAAGAGAAGCAAAGCACGGTCGATAAACTATCATGATCAAGAAGTGATCCTGAAACTACTTACGTTCAAGCATAACCCGAGACCGTGTTCTCTTCTCAGACTCCGCCGAAAAGAGACCATCACGGCTACACACGCGGTTCATTCATTTTAAATTAAGTGGAGTGTCAGGTTTTCTACAACTGGATATTAACAAATTCCCATCTGCCCATAACCGCGGGCACGACGTTCGAAAGTTCAAAACCCTGCAGGGGTGTCCCCACTTAGCCCATCACAAGCTCTCACGGTCAACCAAGTATATTCCTTCTCCCAGGAAGACCCGATCAGACTCGGAATCCCGGTTACAAGACCAGACCCAGCCGCCCGATGTGCTGACAAATCCGGATAGGAGTCGCACGTATTTCGTTCTCAGGGCACACCGGATAGGTCAAGCTACGAGTAAAACCAACCCTCGAGTTGTCCCGAGGTGGCCCCGCAGGATGCCCGTTTCGGACCAACACTCAGAGGAGCACTGGCCCCGGGGGGGTTAAAATAAAGATGACCCTTGATTCCGCGGAACCCAAGGGAAAAAGGCTTAGGTGGCAAATGATAAAACCAAGGTTGGGTATTGCTGGAGGAGTTTTATTCAAGGCGAACTGTCAAGGGGTTCCCATTATAACCCAACCGCGTAAGGAACACAAAATCAAGGAACATAACACCGGTATGACAGAAACTAGGGCGGCAAGAGTGGAACAAAACAACAGGCATAAGACCGAGCCTTCCACCCTTTACCAAGTATATAGATCCATTAAAGTAAACAAGATATAATAATGATATCCCAAAAATAAACATGTACCAACAAGGAACACAGTTCATCTTCACCTGCAACTTTCAACGCTATAAGAGGGGCTGAGCAAAGCGGTAACATAGCCAAACAACGGTTTGCTAGGAAAGATGGGTTAGAGGCTTGACATGGCAATATGGGAGGCATGATAAAGCAAGTGGTAGGTATAGCGGCATAGCAATAGAGCGAACAACTAGCAAGCAAAGATAGAAGTGATTTCGAGGGTATGGTCATCTTCCTTGCAAAGTTCTCCGAGTTGACGAAAGCTTGATCCTCGTAAGCGTACTCAACGGGTTCCTCGATCACGTAATCGTCGCCCGGCTCTACCCAAATCAAGAACACGAGCAAAGGAAACAATAATCAACCACGGTGCAATGAGCAAGCAACATGATGCAAAACATGGCATGACATGCACGATGTGATATGCAATGCATATGCATGCTTCGGAAGGCAAACATTGAACCAGGCCTCAACTTGGCAAACCAAGTGCGCCGCTGGAACGATGATTTGATTTCGGTGGAAATCAATATAAATATCGCCGGAATCGGATGCACAGTTTGCAAATGTCAAGAACAACAATAATGGCACAATTCTGCGATTAACAGCATGATGCCATCTAGAATGCAACAGGAAACTAAGCTACTGCACTCCAACATAGCAACCAAGCACATGGCAGTGATCTACTCAAGATGCTTGACAAACGATGAACACTAAGCTACGGCTAAATCACACAATAGAAGATTCAAACAAGCATGGCAAAAGTGCAAAAGATATCAGCTTCACAGACTTAGTGAAAATACTAACATGTCGGGAATTAACATCAGGAAGCAATGTTTAGAGCAAGATAACAACACGCTACAAGAATAAGATAACAACATCGCAAACAAATGCATGGAATGAATCAACTCAAAGCATATAACAAAAGTCCCTTACTGACAATAAGCCAAAAAGGATGAGAAGATATGATGGCACCCATGTAAACTTAGCAAGTTCCGTTAACAGATTCAGACTTAGCAGAAATCTGGACATGGCAAGAACAGAATTATGAAGGCCTCTTTGCGAGCTCGATTCACTCAGCACAAGGCATTGCATGACAAGATAAGCATAGAAAAAGTAATAAGACATGTTCATGAAGCTAACCATGGCAAGAACAATCTCATGTCATGCATGGATCAACTACAAAATCCTTGGCAAATTTTATCAACACGTAAACAATCTGCCATGAACATTTTATAGCAAAAGTAGAGCAAGATTCAGTCATGCTAGGGCACTCCATAAATGCAAACAGGGACATGGATGGATAGATTATAACCATATGTCCGAATCATCCTTACTGAACATACTCAAAAGAAGCATGGATCTCACTGTAGCAACATGAATACATGGCATAAAAATAACAGCAGGGAAATGACAGTTAAATTCTAAGTCCCTGAAATCAGCAATATCACGAGAGCTACTTTGCATGCTTGTGCTATTCACCACATAAATCCCAAAAATACATGGCATACACCCCTGTAAAGATGGCATGGCATAGCCCAAAACACATGTAGAGCTCATGACCATATGCAGCACACAACAAATGTGGCAAAAATGACATATGCTCATAAACTGCTAAGTAACAGGAACTAACATTTTATAGCACTCTTGCATCAACGATTTGGGCATCAAGATGGACTCAAACAAGAAGGTCACGATGGAACAAAATGAAGAGCACATCATGACGAACATTTTGTTATACGGCACGCACAAAACGGAGCAGTATGGAACAAGTTATGGCATGATGAACAGGGCTTCAGAATGCAAAAATAAAAGACTTACTAGAATTTCGAAGTCAACCCTAGGGTTTGTTGGATCTGCACGGCACGGAGCCCGAGGTTCGCCGGAGTGTTTCTTGCCGGAATCGAAGACGAGGCAGTAGCCGGAGTTGGAGGGGCTTGCCGGCGGAGAGGAAGACGCGGCCGGAGTCGTCGCCGGACTTGTCGGCGGAGGCGCGGCGAGGAGGCAGGGGTGGCGTCGCGGTTGCCGGAGTAGCAGGCGCGGGCGGCTGGGCCGTGTGCGGGCGACGCTGGCGAGGGTCCGGGCGGCG
>NC_041388.1:520068861-520094587 GCF_002162155.2 Triticum dicoccoides
GGCGGTCGCGGGTGCTCGGCTCACGAGCGGCGGCGCTCGCGGGCTCAGGCGGCTCGGGCGCCTCGGGAGAGGGCGGCAGCGGGATGGCCTCGTGCGGGCCCGACCGTGGGCCATGTAGGCCGGCGGCGGCGCACGGTGGACAGGGCCATGTGGCGTGATGGGAGAGGCTTGGAGCGGCGGCGGGGTTACGTCCGGTCCGGGACGGACATGTCCGGCAGGCGAGAGGGGGAAGATCTAGGGTTTGCACCGCGAAATTTCGGGGGGAGTTGCAAATATATAGGTAGAGGGAGCTAGCAGAGTCCAAATGAGGTGCGGTTTTTGGCCACGCGATCGTGATCGAACGTCCGAGAGGATGGAGGGGGTTTGGATGGGTTATAGGGCCACTTTTGAGGGGTGTTGGGCTGCAACACACACGAGGCCTTTACGGTTCCCCGGTTAACCGTTGGATTATCAAACAGACTCCAAATGGCACGAAACTTGACAGACGGTCTACCGGTTGTGTACCAAGGCCGCTTGGCAAATCTTGGTCCATTCAGAGAAAGTTTAACACCTGCTCATGAAAAGAGGCAAAAGGGGGCGCCGAAGGACATAGGAGTGCCGGATTGCAAAACGGACAACGGGGAAAATGCTCGGATGCATGAGACGAACATGTATGCAAATGTGATGCACATGATGACATGATATGATATGCATGACATGAGCAAAATGAAAACAAAGACAAGAACCCAACCACGAGTCTCATAACTTAGAGCCGAAAATGGCAAGAGTTGGAGTACAAATATGGTAAGTTACATCCGGGGCGTTACATTAAAGCTGCTAAAGCATCTAATAGTTCGGTCAGAACATCAGCCGGTGGGCGTGTAGAGCCGCAAGCACCAGCCGTCGCCGCAGCCATTGAACTGGAGGTCATAACCGTGGTGGAAATTGACCCGAGCACCGGTTGTGTGCCGTCCGTGAAGATTGCAACCCTGTTAGGCGGCTCATATGGCTCCATAATACTGTCACCATCTTAACAACCCCCAAGCATGCCGTCTTACAATTGATACATTGAATCGATCTCACCAGTTGAAGACTCGCCATGAGAGTAGGTCACCGTCTCTCCCTTGGATGCAGATCCTTCCTCAAGATCGTGTGCTGAACCTTGACGTGCGCTGAACCTTGACGTGCGCTGAACCTTGACGTATGAAACCGACAAAGGCGTGCTTCGCGGTGGCTTGAGCCTTGATGGGCCGTGCGCTGAGCCGTCTCGACGATGTCGGTGCAGGTGTCTGGCTCAGGCCCTGACTCGCTGCTCTTGCTGATGAAGATGGGGATTCTGCCTAAGGGGGCCCGGTACCCATACTCAATTGAGCCGGCCTCGCGGACCCAACCTACGTCATCGATGTAGAGCTTGTCGCGACGACTCTTGGTCATCCGGCCCATGGCGTATCCCTTGATCCCTGCGAAGCTGCCCTTCAAGAACTGTCGTGGACTTCCCACGGCAGAAGCCGCAGCAAAGGACTTAGGTGTGGAGCCATCACGATGTAGTTAGCTTGAAGGGGTTAAAAGGGACAAAGGACACAAAGAGTTTACCCAGGTTCGACCCCTCTCAACGAAGTAAAAGCCTACTCCTACTTTAGGTTGTATTTCTTGGGTTTCGATTAGCATGGAGAGAATACGATTGACCTAGTTGTCGATAGATTGTTACCTGCCTTAACCCGCCACCGGGGCACCCCTTTATATACATAGGTTGATGCCTGGCGGCTTACAGAGTCCCGGCCGGCTCATACATAACGTGTCCGGCTCGGTGACTAACTAAGCTTGTCTTACAATACAAGTTAAACATATGGCAGTTCATACCCATGGGCCTCAAGTCACCTCAGGGTCTTGGGCTTTCAATAAGCTTGCTCCATTGGACGCCATCTTCAGCGTCCTCTTGATCCTTCTCATCTTAAGCTGTCAGTGGTACGACCCGGCCCCTCCTGGGCTGGTCACACCTAGTAGTTATATCCCCAACATCGGTCGAACCTTATGACAACATACGTAATACCCTTTGTCCATTGGTATGTTACTTGCCCGAGAATCGATCGTCCATATCTTCATACCTAGTTCAATCTTGTTACCGGCAAGTCTCTTTACTCGTTCCGTAATACATCATCTTGCAACTAACTCATTAGTCACTTTGCTTGCGAGGCTTCTTATTATGTGTATTACCGAGAGGGCCCAGAAATACCTCTTCGATACTCGGAGTGACATATCCTATTTTTGATCTATGCCAACTCAACAAACACCTTCGGAGATACCTGTAGAGCATCTTTATGATCACCCAGTTATGTTGTGACGTTTGATAGCACACAAGGTATTCCTCCAGTATCCGGGAGTTGCATAATTTCATAGTCGAAGGAATATGTATTTGACATTAAGAAAGCAATAGCAATAAACTGAACGATCAATATGCTAAGCTAACGGATGGGTCTTGTCCATCACATCATTCTCCTAATGATGTGATACTGTTATCAAATGACAACATATGTCTATGGTTAGGAAACCTTAACCATCATTGATCAACGACCTAGTCTAGTAGAGGCTTACGAGGGACACGGTATTTGTTTATGTATTCACACATGTATTTAAGTTTCCGATCAATACAATTCTAGCATGAATAATAACCTTTATCATGAATAAGGAAATATAAAATAACAACTTTATTATTGCCTCTAGGGCATATTTCCTTCACTTCCAGTTTGAGTCAGCCCCTCAACCTCATCTTTTTGGGAGTTCCTGCCTCCGCCACTATTTCGGTTAAGCCACTCCACGAGGCGATTTAATCCCTCTCAATCTCTGCAAACCCCAACTGAACAAGCCCTATGGTTGTATCAGCTCCTTGTGGCGTTTTAAGTCAATAAAATGCCTTTTGTTAGGAAAAGGAATATGTTGCAGAGACAAGAGGTAGTTCCACATACACTCCTATTTTACCATCTAGTATTAGGCTAAGTTTGCTATTTGTTGAATGATGTTGTGTTGAAATGTGGAATCTAGTCACTTCCATGTTTTCTTACAAACAAGATCCTCCAAAGACAAATCGAGTCTTTTGAAACTTCCGTTTGGATTGGACTTCAAAATAGGATATTCAATGGACTTATTATGGTACATCATACCGACACTTATTTTGGGATAGAGGAAATACTAGCTTAAGAACATATTGTTTCGTCTAATTATACTTGGAATAATCGTAGTAGATGCCGTTGCAGGCCTTCGTCCCCAATGTCGGCCGCTAGAATAATCATCCTACAAGTCGCCGTTCCATGTTCTCGGCCATCCTGACGGTACCTGCAGGCTGGCACCCTTAAGAGCTCCACCATCCTGACACCGTCTGCATTCCTCCCCAGTGCACCATCATCTCAATGCTGCCAAAAATTACAACCTATGATACCGGCATGCCGGCAGCACCGGCATGCACTACAAAAAATACACTTCCATGATGATACGTGTTTGGCACAGTAGGTCACATTTTCTGTCATGCATGTACATCCATGAAGATTTTATGACAGAATCAAGATAGTCATACCTGTGTTGTCGTAGAAGTGTTGAATGACATTACCAAAATGATGATCACGGAAGTGTCCACTTCCATGATGATAAATCACGCGTCATAGAAGTGCTTTCGCCAAGGGTGACCAACACATGGCTTTCGTCAACGGTGCTACTTTAGTACTAAATGACCTTTTCTCACTATTGTCCAATGATGAGTACTTTTTATCACTTTGATATCTATACTCGCATCACCTTGGCAGTATTGGACATATATGGTTGTTTTACATACCATGGAATACATGATTAATCCAAACACAGGAGTGTGTGGAATCTCCATCATGTATTTTGCTCATCAGTGTTTTGGGACACCGATTCTTGCAAAAATTATTTCCATGTGACTTCGGCAAGAACCACTCCTTGTCGTTCTTAGTTCCAAACGGTTTTAGCATCTTGTCAATATGTATTTTTGCTCAGCCCCATTAGGTAAACCTATCTCCATAGATCATTATACCTAATATCAAGGCTATTTAGCCCAAGCGCTCCATCGGAAAACTATTTTCAAATGAAGTCCTAATTCGTGTCAAGAAATTTACTTCCAATTAACAATGTGTCAAACACACAAGATTTTCAAAAATATTATTATGCTCCCACTTACTTTCTTGAAATTACAAGCATATTCGTTACCCATTGATGAAGTCAAACCCCTTTGACCATTTCATCAAAAACAAAGATTCCAACTCCATTTTGCTCTCTTCTGTCCATTGCTGGAACTCTGCAGTTTGCATACTTACTAGCATACTCTGGACTGACAAAATACTTTGGTTTGTATCACATACAAGTCCTAGGTTGTATTTCCATTTCATGGGAATTCTTGTGTAATCCATGTTTCATATCTCATGTTTGAAATATGTATTAATTGCTAGTTTAACTCAAACTGAATTTGAGCAATGCTACAGTGAGACAATCACATTGTAGTCAACTCCTTGAACTTGTGATTGCAACAAGTCGAGCTTAATGGATAAAATATTTTTATCCATATCAGTTTATAGTCCCATTACAATCCATTAGACTCTATGTCTTTCGGAGGGTTTATCAAGATTTTAATCTTGAATCATTTATGGAAACTATCTCGGATTATATTGGCATTTATCCAATTTCGGAGTCAGGGCGCATCAATGCTTCCTTGTGTATTGTAGGTATACTGTTGTCTAACAACAATATCTCATTTGCGCACCTGAGAGGTTTGCACGAGCTTTGCGTACGTTGTTCAGCCGCAAGTTCGATAGAAGTCCATACATCTTATGTAGAGGCTTCCGTATCACTCGCATTAGGAAACTCTGGAATCACTTCCAAGGTTCCTTTCTTTTGACCCCATGACGAAGATACTTATTATCTCGTAGATTTGCATTGTCCCCCACTCACCCTTTTGCAAGAACTATTCTCGTTAAAAGCATACCATTTTGTGGCAAAATCCTTTGCCTCGGTATAGTGGTCGGGGAATACCCAATGACTTGGGATAACTTGCAAAGTAGCACTTCTCTAATTTGGAATAGGTTTGTAACCTTTTACACAAGCCCCATATTCCAAATGTTAAGAAAATATATAACATGGTCGGGCGTACAATACCATGACGTCATTTCAGCAGACCTGATGGAGCTCTTTTCAGTGTAAAAATCGCAGTCTCTAAAGCATTACTCTTTAAAAGTGATAATGGCAAATTTATTAATGTCATCTTTGATCTTACCATGTAATAAATGGTTTGATTACATCTTCACAGACATTCCACCCATAGTGGTGTTCCGAGAGTTGTAAGTTATGACACTCTTTTCAGAACTCATCAGACATTTGCTAAACTTGTAACTCAAATATTCTTTCTGCAATCAAACTGCAGAAACATAATTTTCTTGTTACAATAACTTCTACTTCATTTTTGAAAACCTTTCGAATGATTTCAAAAGATCCAGAATTACATCTCATCAAGCAAATATCCATATATCTACTAGATTCATTTCTGAAGATAGATAAATCCACTACTTGCAACAACATTTATTGAACTACACACATCAAAATGTATGATCACCAATAAGTTTGTTGCTCGTTCCTTATGGCATGTGAACGGTATTTCCGTCACTTCACTTTTTGGAGGAAAGTTGGATTGTTAGATGACTCAAAATCAATCATAATGGAATTTTTGCATGCGAGTTTCTCCAATGTGAACAAATGCAGTGCCGCACATGTGTGGTATTCTCATAGTCTTGCGACATTTAGCGTTAGTGTTATGGATGTATCATTTTACCATCAATATTCATAACATACAACCCATCTTGGATGGAAGCATGGCCCTTCATGTTACTCATAATACTAAACAACAATTGTTCATTTATGAACAACCCTTTTGCAGTAAACATTGTGCAATGGGCTAGAGTGTATGAAAATATAAAATGAATTATGAAAGTAAACAGAGAGGTAATATATTAATATCATTATTCATAACATACGTCTCATTCATAATGAAAGTATGGCCCTTATGTTTATTCATAATACTGAACATCAAAAGTTCTCTTATGAACAACCTTCTTGCAAGATACCTTACACAAAGGGCTAGAGTGTGTAAAACTCTATAATGAATTATGAAAATAAATACATAGGGAATACACCGATGGAAGGTATAGTAACTTTTACTATGATCCCATAGTGTATAAAAACCTCATTCCTGGCTAGTCTTTCAGGCGGTAGTAGTTCTTCCATGGTTTCTCAACAGAATGCAATCGAGCGGGTATATTTGTGATCAACTCACAATACCAAAGAATTAGTGATTAACAAGTTTAATCATAATTCCCAAGAACTATTTCTTCTGACCAGCCTTCTATACATCAATAACTCGTATGACATTCATACATATGAGCTGGATATTCCAGTATTCACTCCTTTTGCCTTTATACTTCTAACAGTTTAACTTTTAGTATTTCTCCTACTAGCAAAAGAAGCACCCAACTTAAGAGTGGCGTTAGCCCCAGACTTCCTAGGCGTGTAAGTCATACTAACACCCTTTGGACACTTCCTTTATCTTTAAGTTGTTGTTTTATTCACCTTTCATCATATGACAGGCGTTCTTCTGGATCCCTCTCCTAACAGTCAAATGCATAGCAAACACTTTTACTAATAGTTTGCAAACAAACATTGCTTTGGATATTTCATATCTTTCAGCATTTGTTTGTATCTGAAAATTAATTTTTAGTTCCATGAATATCACATAACTATCCCAAAACTTTCAAAGTTCGGGTTTCATGGAAGCAAACATATTGCACTTGACCATAACGGAATTATAGCTTTTGGATCGAAGGACGAGAGTCTCATCATCCATAGCATTTAGCAGGAGTATACGGAAAGCATGTGATAGGACAAAGTTCTTCTCGACACTCTTGAGGACAATCCTCGCATTACGTTACCAACCGTAAAGTTTTAAACAGATATTTAGCAACTATTCAATTTTAATAGGGAAGGTGGAAACGCGAGCCATTATTCTACAACTATTTTGCAAGAAACACTTATACAGTGTTCATAATTAATTGCATTGAGAATTAAACATGTTAATTCAACAATGCACTCCTACTCAAATCAATATCTCTCATAATTGATTGGGAGTGTGTAACGCCCATGATGCGGATATATCTCCCACGTGTCGAGGCACGACTTAGAGGCATAACCGCATTATGGTTTTGTCGCAAGAAGGGTCATCTTCACACAATCCCATGTAATGAACAAGAAAGGGATAAATAGAGTTGCCTTACAATCGCCACATCACACAATAACACAATAATTCATACATCAACAGAGTACACTCATAGTCTGACTACGGACAACCCAAAAGAAAAGAAGATAAACCCAAATGCTAGATCCCCAATCGTCCGAACTGGGTACGAGTACTGATCATCGGGAAAAGACATGTAGTAATGGCCAAGGTCCTCGTCGAATTCCCACTTGAGTTCGGTAGCATCACCTGCACTGGTATCGTCGGCATCTGCAACTGTTTTGGTAGTATCTGTGAGTCACGAGGACTCAGCAATCTCAAAACCCGCAAGATCAAGACTATTTAAGCTTATGGGTAGGATGTGGTAAACGTACTCAACAGGTTCCTCGTTCATGAACTCGTCTCTCGGGCTCTACCCGAAGCAAGAACACAAGCAACGAAACAACAATCAATCACGGTGCAATGCACTAGCAACATGATGCAAGACATGGCATGGAATGCCGTATGCAAGGTATGATGTCTAGTGCATATGGGTACTCCGAAAGGAAAGGATGATCATGGCATCAACTTGGCAAACCAAGCATGCCACTGTAAAGATTGAGTGATTTTGGTAGAAATCGATATTAAGATCACCAGAAACGGATGCACGGTTTGCAAATGACAAGCAAAACAAGATATGATGCAAACTGCTTAAAACAGTAGCATGGTCACTTAGATGCAAGGTGAAACTATGCTACATCACCCAAACATGAAAACACAAAGCATGGGAGTGAAGTACAAGTGAAGCTCTACAAAATATGAACACTGAGCTACTGCTAGAATCCCCTAGAACAAGTCTAAAATGGCATGGCAAGAATGCAAAAGTTAACAACTTATGGGACTTGGCAGAAATTCATGCATCAAGACAGAAATAACATCAGGTAGCAAAGTTTCAGCATAGCAAACTATATGCTACAATAACCTATTACATTACACAAGATCATGGCATGATAGTACTAAATGCACTAAATTAAACTCCCTTATTGAGCATGATCTAAAAACCCGCAGATAGGATGGTAGCATCAAGGCAAACATGGAAAATGATATGACTGTTTACATACTTAGAAGAATTCATGACATGGCAATATGCAGATTCATGATAGCATCTTTGTGAGCTTGTGGCACTCATCACAGTGCACCAAATGACATGGAATAAAATCTAGCATGGAGTTGGCATGAAAATGAAGTTATCCATGTGCAAAACCACCTCATAGCATGCTTGAAATAAATCACACAAAAAAGACAAAAACAACATCATGATGTAAAATGGCATGTTCCTGAACTTGCTCAAATGCAAAACTAATGCCACCACTGGATTGGTGGGATTTTTCTACCCCAAAAACATATATACTATGTGGGGGTTGCTGTAGAAAAATGCTCACAGGTGCAGTAAGTCAAATACTGCCTAAAATGGAAAAAGACATAAATGGAAAGCTACCCTAAGTGGCCATGTCCTGATCTAGACTTGGCAGAAGAGGAAATGCCTGAATTGGAAAAGGCCCAAAGTGGACAAACTGCCCGATTGGGTTTAGGACAGAGTCGTGTGAGTGACAGGTGGGCCCATGGGTCCCACGTGTCATGTGAGCGGGTGCATGTGCGGGTGTTTGGCTGGCAGGTGGGTCTGGCGGTGCGTGAGACTGACTGGTGGACCCACGCGGGTGGCTGAAACAGAGCAAAAACAGGGGCACTCTCGGCCGGTGATGGGCACAACCTAGGACCTCACTGGAGTTGTTCCGGGGACCATATGACATGGCGGAGATGCGCAACGAGGTCGCAGGAGGATCCCGCGTCCCTGGGTGCCACTAGCCGCACCGGACGACGACGAAGTCGATGCCGGCGACGAGTGCTACCTCTTGAGCTTGCGTTGCTTTTCCCTTGAAGTGGAAAGGTTGAAGCAACACAGTAGCATAAGTATTTCCCTCAGTTTTTGAGAACCAAGGTATCAATCCAGTAGGAGACTACACGCAAGTCCCTCGTACCTGCAGAAACAAACAAGAACCTCACAACCAACGCAATAAAGGGGTTGTCAATCCCTTCATGGTCACTTACGAAAGTGAGATCTGGTAAAGATAATAAGATAAATATTTTTGGTATTTTTGTTGTATAGATTGGAAAGTAAAGATTGCAAAATAAACGGCAACAGAAATAGCTTGTTGAAGGAAGAATAATATAATGGAAGACAGACCCGGGGGCCATAGGTTTCACTAGTGGCTTCTCTCAAGATAGCAAATTTTATGGTGGGTGAACAAATTACTGTCGAGCAATTGATAGAAAAGCGCATAGTTATGATAATATCTATGCATGATCATGTATATAGGCATCAGGTCCGCGACAAGAAGACTGAAATGATTCTGCATCTACTACTATTACTCCACACATCGATGGCTATCCAGAATGCATCTAGAGTATTAAGATCATAAGAACATAGTAACGCATTAGGCAAGATGACATGATGTAGAGGGATAAACTCAAGCAATATGATATAAACCCCATCCTTTTATCATCGATGGCAACAATACAATACGTGCCTTGCTGCCCCTGCTCTCACTGGGAAAGTACACCGCAAGATTGAACCCAAAGCTAAGCACTTCTCCATTGCAAGAAAGATCAATCTAGTGGGCCAAACCAAACTGATAATTCGAAGAGACTTGCAAAGATATTTAATTCATGCATAAAAGATTTCAGAGAAGAATCAAATATTGTTCATAGATAATCTTGATAATAAACCCACAATTCATCGGATCTCGAGAAATACATCGCAAAAAGAATTACATCAAATAGATCTCCAAGAGAATTGAGGCGAACTTTGTATTCAGATCCAGAGAGAGAGAAGAAGCCATCTACCTAATAACTATGGACCCGAAGGTCTGTGGTAAACTACTCACACATCGTCGGAGAGGCTATGGTGTTGATGTAGAAGCCCTCCGTGATCGATTACCCCTCCGGCGGAGCGCCGGAAAAAGCCCCAAGATGGGATCTCACGGGTATAGAAAGTTGCAGAAGTGGAAATAGGGTTTCGTGGTGCTCCTACATGTTTTCGGGGTATATGGGTATATATATGAGGAAGAAGTACGTTGGTGGAGCTGCGAGGGGCCCACGAGGCTGGGGGTGCGCCTCCCTGCCTCGTGGCCTCCTCGCTTCTTTCTTGACGTCCACTCCAAGTCCCCTAGATCACGTTTGTTCCAAAAATAACTCTCCTGAAGGTTTCATTCCGTTTGGATTCCGTTTGATATTCCTTTTCTGTGAAACACTGAAATAGGCAAAAAACAGCAATTTGCATTGGGCCTCTGGTTAGTAGGTTAGTCCCAAAAATAATATAAAAAGGTAAATTAAAGCCCATTAAACATCCAAAACAGATAATATAATAGCATGGAACAATAAAAATTATAGATAAGTTGGAGACGTATCAATGCGCTACAGAGGCGGCGACGGTGCGGATGCACACTGAGAGGCGGAAGGCTACGCGAGAGGATGTACCTGAGGAGTCGGCCTATGAGACACGGTGATAATGAAGGACACGCGCAGAGGCGCTATGTAGGTCGGGGCACTCGTCGGAGCCGAGTCCCGATGGCGGCGAGCTCGGGCGAACATGGCGATCGGCGACAGAGCATGCAAACAAGGGGGAATTGGAATGGGGTGAAGTGCAAGCTCACCACGATCACGATGGTGCGATCGGCTTGGCGAGAGGAGGTCAGAGACGGCGGCGGTGATCGAACACGTGCGGTGGCCGGAGATGAAGACGAAGATGGACTTGATGCTACGACGGGTTCCGGCTCCATGTTGTCGATGATGTGGACGTAGGCAATGACGAGGAAGAAGAAGGACAAGGCAGGCTGGGCCGAGGTCGATGGAGGGCTCGCCGGCGACGAGGTCGCGCTCCTAGATGCGCTCGGGCACGGCGGAGAACGGTGGAGCTGGTGGCTTTGGTGGCCTGGTGGCGGCAGGGAGAGGGAGAAGGAACCCTAAAGGGTAGGTAGGGCAAGGAGGGCAAGCTTATACGGGTCCATGATGACGGCGCGGAGCAGCGTTGCGCTCGTTCTCGCGGTCCCCATGGCGAGAACGGGAGGAGAGGGAAAAGGTGGGTGTGGAGGAACAGGGAGGCGCTGACTAGCGAGGCCTGTCAGGCCACATGGCGAGGGGCTAGCGGGGGTGCGAGCGCGCATGGGTGAGAGAAGGAAGGGAGGAGGGGGCCGCGCGGGCGGGCGCGCGTGTTGATGGGCTGCGGGGCTGCGCTAGCTGGGCCGGTCTGGAGGCCGAGGCCCAGGTAGGCTGTTGCTGCTGCTCTCTTCTCCTTTTTGTTTTTCTTCAGACAGAAACACAAAAGGAAAAATGTAGGGGAAGTGGAGGGGAGATTTAGAAATATCACAATATTCCCATGAACCTGGATTTATGCCCTATTTAATAAAATTGGTTTGGGCATTTTTGAAGGTAGAAAATAAAACAATTTTGAATTGAGTTCAAACTTGGGTCATTTTTGAACCTAACCAAAACAATTTCAAATAAGGTGAAAACTTGCATAGGGGTTTAGGCCATGGCGCAAGATTTATAGGGAGAAGATGAACATTTATGCAGCAGGGAAAATGACACTTGACAACATAAGGAAAGGAAGAAAAGGAGAGGTGGTGATGAGTGAAGGGAAAAAGTTGAAGCTTGGATCCACATAGAACATGCCACAATGCAATGTGCTACACATGAAGATGCACATAACGATGATGACAAGTAAAATGGCACCAAGCACCATGCAACATAAGAGGAGGCCATGATGCAACAATGAAAGGCAAAAGAAATACGACAACCAAAGACAGGACAAAGCAAAGAGGAACAAAGCAAACCCCAAACAGGGAACCCAAAAGATAAAACCACTTGGTATTGAACAAGACAAGGTTGGATACATCTCCAAATATGGAAGTGTTACAACTGGGGTGTTACAACTCTCCTCCACTACAAGAGGAACGCGTCCCGAGATTTAGGACTGATATAACTCTGGATACTCGGAACGGAGGTGATCCTCGCGCTCCCAAGTGGCTTCTCGGTCGGAATGGTGAGACCACTTAACGTTCAGGAATTTGATCGACTTGTTGCGAGTCTTGCGCTCGGTCTCTTCAAGAATAGCAATGGGATGCTCATGATAAGACAGATCTTCTTGGAGATCAATCTCTTCGAAGTTGATATTGCACTCGGGGGTCATGAAGCACTTGCGAAGTTGTGACACGTGAAATGAATCACGCACATTTGAGAAGTTGGACAGAAGGTCAAGTTGATAGGCGAGGTCACCTCTTCTGCCAATGATCTTGAAAGGACCCATGTATCTCGAGGCAAGCTTCCCTTTGATACCGAAGCATCGAGTGCCTTTCACTAGAGAGACGTAGAGGTAGACATGGTCTTCGATCTCAAAAACCAAGTCACGGTGCTTGCTATCATAGTAACTCTTCTGGCGTGATTGCGCGACTTTGAGATTTTCACGGATAACTTTACACATTTCTTCAGCTTATCTAATCAAGTCATTGCCAAGAAGTTGGTGTTCACCAGTCTCGGACCAATTGAGAGGAGTACGACACTTTCTGCCATAAATAATTTCGAATGGGGCCTTGCCCGAACTTGCTTGGAAGCTGTTGTTATAGGAGAACTCGGCATATGGGAGACAATCTTCCGACTTTATACCGAAAGAGATGACACAAGCCCTAAGCATGTCTTCGAGGATTTGATTGACTCGCTCGACCTGGCCGCTTGTTTGAGGATGAAAAGCCGTGTTGAAGGGAATGTTGGTGCCCATGGCCTTTTGGAAGGAGTACCAGAACATAGAAGTGAAAATGCTTCCGTGGTTTGAAGAGATCAATTGCGGAATTCCATGCAATGAGACAATTCTGGACGTGTATAGCTCTGCCAAATGAGATGCCGTCATAGATTCTTTGATTGGAAGGAAATGAGCCACTTTTGTAAGCTTGTCGATGACAACAAAAATAGCATCATTCCCACGTTTGGACTTTGGAAATCCAGTGACAAAGTCCATTTCGATATGATCAAACTTCCATTCTGAAATAGAAAGAGGTTGGAGGAGACCAGCTGGTCGTTGATGTTCTTCTTTCACCCTTCGACAGACATCACATTCATTCACGAATTGAGCAGTCTCTCGCTTCATTCGAGTCCACTAATATGATTGCTTGAGGTCATGGTACAACTTCGAACTACCTGGATGAATGGAAAGAAGAGAATTGTGCGCCTCGTTCATTATGACCTTCCATAGATCACCTTTAGGAACCACAATCTGGTCCTCGAAGAATAAGGTGTCCTTGTCATTAGTGCGATAGCATTTATATTTGGGTAAGCCATTGGCAATCCCGTGTTTCACCTTCTTCATCATGGTATCAAGGAGTTGTGCCTCACTAATTTGGTCTTCCAAAGTTGGAGTGACTTGAATGTTGGCAAGAAAACATTGAGGAACAACTTGAATGTTGAGCTTGGAGAAAGCTTCACAAAGATCTAGTTGGAATGGCTTGAGAATTAAGCTGTTGCAATAAGCCTTTCTACTCAAAGCATCTGCAATCACATTCACCTTGCATGGAGTATATTCAATACTTGGATTGTACTCTTGAATCATTTCGACCCAACGAGTTTGCCTAAGGTTGAGGTTGGGTTGAGTGAAGATATATTTGAGACTCTTGTGATTAGTGAAAATGTCCACTCTGCTTCCCAACAAGAGATATATCCATGTTATTAATGCATGGACAACTGCCGCCAACTCAAAATCATGGGTGGGGTAGTTCCTTTCATTGGGCTTCAACTGACGAGAGGTATAGGCCACAACTTTCTTCTCTTGCATTAACACAGTGCCGAGACCTTGCAACGAGGCATCACAGAAAACTTTGAATGGCTTGGATTTATTAGGAGGAGTTAGGACAAGAGCTGAGACTAGCCTCTCTTTGAGAGTGTTAAAAGCAACATCACACTCAGGCATCCAGAAAATACTTGACATGCTTCTGGAGAAGGTTGGAAAGAGGCTTTGCAATCTTTGAGAAATTTTCAATGAATCTTCAGCAATAGCTTGCAAGACCAAGGAAACCGCAGACATTACGGGAAACAGCTAATTTGCCGTCAGGGGGCATCTTTGCCGTCAGCTTTTCGTCGGGCAGACGGCAGAGAAAGGGTTTGTCGTCATCTGCAGACGACAAAGAAAAACTAACGGCGAAGTATACTTTGCCGTCAGCAAAAAAATACAGACGGTGAAGAACTCACTTTGCCGTCTAAAAAAATAAACATGAACGGCAAAGATCTCTGCTGTCTGCGTAATTTATTACATACGGCAAAGAGGTAACTTTGCCGTCTGCAAAAAGAAACACATAGAGCAAAGATCTTTGCCATCTCCGTTTTTTATTACAGACGGCAAAGACAGCTCTTTGCTGTCTGTAATAAAAAACACAAACGGCAAAGAAAAAGCACACCACGCAGATTGATCCCACGGATCAATGACGTGGCGTGATCTGGTCCACCCAAGGTGCACTCCCACGATGGGTAGCCCAACCCATCGATCTCTCTCTCACTTATCCCACGATCTCTCTCTCCCACGTGACTCTGTCTGTCTCCCAGTACCCATCTCTCTCTCTCATGGGTAGACTACAGCGGCAAGATCGAGTGGCGCAGGCGAGGAGAGAAAGAGACGTGGGCAGTGCGGCACGGGCCGGCGAGCTCTGGCGCCTCCTCCCTCCGGCGAGCAGCGCGGCGGGGCCTCCTCCCTCTGACTCCTCCCTCCGGCGCGTCCTCACTCCGGCGAGCAGCGCGGGCGGCACGGCACGGGCCGGTGAGCAGCGCGGTCTCCTCCCTCCGGCGCCTCCTCACTCTGGCAAGCAGCGCGGGCGGCACGGCGCGGGCCAGTGAGCAGCGCAGCCTCCTTCCTCCGGCGCCTCCTCACCCCGTTGCCCGTCCCTGCTCGCCGGCGAGCGCCGCCAGCCCGGCCCCCGTCGCCCCCGGTGTGTCTGCCCCGTTCCCCATCCTACTGGCGGCACGGCTGGCCCCATAACTCGCCCTCCCGACGCGGCCGGCCCCGTCACCAGCCGGTCCGGCGCGGCCCTGTCACCGCTGACCGCCAGCCTCTGCGCTTCGGAAGGAAACCGCGTCGGCGCCTCGTGATACCGGCATGGTCGGCCCCATCCTCCGTCGCCCCCGACGCGGTCGTCCTATCTCCCGTCGTGCTTGGAAGGTCTCCTCCCCATCAATGCCCCGCTACACCGACCACCGCTGGCCACATCGGCTTCTGCCCGTCATACTCGGAAGGTGTCCATGCAAGCTTCGGGTGAACTTGGCAGCCCTGTGTAATCTGATATTTTTTTGTCTTCATAGATGATTGTCAGACTATTGAATGATTGATTGTCAAACTACTAGTAAAACGCAAAAACATAAGTGAAGATTTTGCCTACGCCTTGTTATTAGCTGTTTTCATAATGAGCAAAAAAATCCTACACCTTCGACCATCTAGGGCCATTGTACCTCGACTATTGTTACCTATATTTTTTTAAATAATAAAAAAAGTTTGCTGTCTGGATGTATGAGGCAGACGGCAAAGGCATAGTCTAGCTTCCGACAAAGATGGTTTTTTTTGTTGTCTACTACTATCGAGCTTGATGGCAAAGAGAGAGTTGGCTGACGGCAATGTCTTTGCCGTCTTCCCTATGAAAAGCTGACGGCAAAGTATTCTTTGCCAACTTATCTTTGCCGTCTGAGTTTGCCGTCTGCTTCCTGATGGCAACATCTTTGCCGTCTGGATTTAGGTCTTTGCCGTCTGGAACTCACAGACGGCAAATTACATGTTTCCTGTAGTGGGAGCTGCTTGACATTCTGAGGAGGTTCCAGTTGACAATTGCACAAACCTTCTACGGATTAACAGCAATGCCCTTGGCGGAGATGATGTGACATAAAGAACTTCATCAAGCCAAAACTCACATTTGGAAAACTTAGCATAGAATTGATACTCTCTAAGATTGTCGAACAGCAATCGCAAATGTTTGGCATGATCCTTCTTATGCTTGGAGAACACCAAGATATCATCGAGATACACCAGGACAAATTCATTGGTGTAGGGGTTGAAGATGAAGTTCATCATGCGGGAGAACGTTGGAGGAGCATTGACAAGGCAGAAAGACATGACAGTATATTCATAAGAACCAAAGCTTGTTTTAAATGTTGTCTTGGGAATATCTTGTTCACGAATGCGAATCTGATGATAACCCATACAGAGGTCAAGCTTGGAAAACACTTTTGCACCTTTAAGTTGCTCGAATAGCTCATTGATGTTGGGAAGTGGGTACTTGTTCTTGATTGTCTTCTTGTTCAATGGATGGTAATCGATGCAAAGTTGCTCCATGCCATCCTACTTCTTGACAAAAAGAACACCACAACCCCACGGAGATGAACTCGGTCTGATCAGACTCAGACGCTCTTGTTCATCGAGTTGTTTCTTCAATTCCTTCGGCTCCTTTGGCCCAAGCTTGTATGGATGCTTTCAAACGGGTTCAGTACTAGGCTCAAGATCAATAACGAACTCAACTGGCCGGTCAGGAGGCATACCCGGAAGCTCTTCTGGAAAGACATGTTGATACTCACAAACAACGGGAATCTGAGAAATTGTGTCTAACTCGCCCTTCTCATTGAGACAGAACAAACGAATGGTTTCGTCCCGAGCGGAATAGATGATCACATCCTCAGAAGAGTGTGTCAATTTAACTTCCTGGCAGCACAATCAGGTTGAGCCTTGTGCTTAGAAAGCCAGTCCATTTCAAGGATTAGATCAATATCAGCGTCACCAAGAACCATTGGAGAAGACAGAAATTTATAGTTGTCCAACTTGATAGAAACATCCGGAACCATCAAACGAGAACTCAAATGCTTGCTCGGTGAAACAACCGCAAATGTTTTTTCCAAACGTGCCGAAATGAAATCATGCTTCGTGAAGAACGGTGTTAACATGAAACAATGCGATGCACCAGTATCGAATAAAACTTTAGCAGGAATGGAGTTAACCGAGAGGTTACCCATGATCACATCTGAAGAATCATCTGCTTGAGCTGCATTCAACATGTTCACCTTTGCATGCTTTGGATTGTGCTTGACAACTGCATTGCTTGAAGACCGCACTAGAGGAGGAGGCGGAAGGCGCCTCCAAGTGCACTTGTTTGCATAGTGACCTTTCAGACCACACTTGTTGCAAGTAACCTATGAGAGCGGACGGTGATAAGGAGAAGGAGCACTTGACCTCGGAGCTTGAGTCTGTGACTTGTTCTGATAGCTTGGATTGCGTGGATGGGAAGATCCTTGACCATCTTTGTTTTTCCACTCGTAGGGCTGACGAAACGGAGGAGGCGGAGGAAGCCAGAACTTCTGTTGCTTAGCTGCCACTTGTGAGGAAGAAGAAGATTGAACTGCATCCCTGATTCTCTTCTTTGAAGCCACACACTTGAGCTGAGCACCTTCTTTCTTGAGGGCCATGTTGTAGAATAGATCGAACTTAGTAGGCTCAAGAAGAACGAGAGCTAACTGTAGATCTTCTCTGAGACCACCCCTGAAGTGATAGATCATGCTCTTTTCATCAGGAACGTCATGTTTAGCAAAGCGAGCAAGTTTCTGAAACTGGATATTGTATTGGTACACAGACATTCTTCCTTGCTTGAGATTGCGGAATTCCTCACGCTTGCTCTCAACAACACTTGTTGGAATATGGTGAGCTCTGAAATCTCGGCAAAATTCATCCCAGCTAATCACTCGACCTCCTCTGGAATCTTTGTATTGCTGATACCAATTGGCTTCTTGGTCCTTGAGCTGAAAAGAAGCAAACTTGACGTAGTCCTCAGGCCTGACATTGCTACATTCAAAATACTTGTTGATGTCCACGAGCCAATCATCGGCGTCCGTGGCCTCGGCACAGTAGCTGAAAGAATTTGGCTGATTTGCAAGGAACTGGTTGAGGGTAGCACTGGGGCTGATTGTTGAATTGCCCTTGGCCTTAATTGCCTTGGTTGCCTTGGCCTTGGTTGCGCTCTTACTAGAGTTGCAAAAGCATCTGGGTGTGGGTGTTGGTGGCAGCCATGAGAGCTTGCCATGCCTCCGGAGGCGGAGGTGGTGGCGGAGGTGGAGGGTTCAACTGTTCCCCATTATTACGCTGTGGATTCAGATGCGTTGGAGGAGCCATCTTGAAGAGGGTGACATCCATTAGAACCATGATAGACAGATAGGAAAGATGAATCAATGGATAGAAATTGCAACATATAGTCTTCATAATAAACATCCGAACAGATATTGAACGAATGAATTCCACAGTTAACAATACACGACCATTAAGGTGAGAAGCCACTTGAAAAGAAATTGATGAATGAAATAATAAGGTATGACTGGAACAAATAAGTGGTAAGGATTACCCAATCACAAACCAAATATCTCTGGGAAGAAATACTAAGAGCTACTTGAATTCCCAACTATAACTCCCGAAACTTTCTGGTTATGCAATCTGGTGTTGGGGATACATGGAGGCACAATATATATCACACAACAACAAGCCCTACGCTCAAACTGTATCCATCCGTCAACACATATCCAAGAAAACTCTGGAAATCATGTACCTCAACCTTCAAAAAGCATTCGTTATATGAGCTATGGAAATACTCCCGAAGTCCCTCCCTAGTATTGGTTGGCGTCGATGTTATCTCACCACTAGCTGCATAAAAGAGATTTTCGATGTCGGTGAACTCAGGTATTCCAGAACTCAACTCCCCGGGACACTGCCACAACCCCTAAATGACAGGAGGCACCAAGAACAATGTTCTCGTCATAAGAATATCAGAACGATCCCAAGATACCCACGTGATCCTAATTTTTTTTGTGAAATTTGAGGAGAGGAAAGTCAAAACATATACGTCAGGAGGCCTCACCAGAGTGAAGAATGGGACTGAAGAGTAGAAAAGAATCCTACTCTCCGATATATATAATCCTAAGACTCAAAACATTTTTGTTCTAGACTCAACAACGTCAGCAATTCGATCAAGCAAGGGTCTCCTAAGTCGGGGATGGCTTTGATTGCCAACTTGCAACGCCAACGATGCGGCTATATCGCCCATGTGTCGAGGCACGACTTAGAGGCATAACCGCATTGTGGTTTTGTCGCAAGAAGGGTCGTCTTCACACAATCCCATGGAATGAACAAGAAAGGGATAAATAGAGTTGGCTTACAATCGCCACGTCACACAATAACACAATAATTCATACATCAATAGAGTACACTCATAGTACGACTACGGACAACCCAAAAGAAAAGAAGATAAACCCAAATGCTAGATCCCCAATCGTCCCAACTGGGCACAACTACTGATCATCAGGAAAAGACACATAGTAACGACCAAGGTCCTTGTCGAACTCCCACTTGAGTTCGGTAGCATCACCTGCACTGGTATCGTCGGCACCTGCAACTGTTTTGGTAGTATCTATGAGTCACAAGGACTCAGCAATCTCAAAACCCGTGAGATCAAGACTATTTAAGCTTATGGGTAGGATGTGGTAATGAGGTGGAGTTTCAGCAAGAGCTATGCAAGTATGGTGGCTAACATACGAGTTCAAGAGTAAGATGAGAAACTACGCAACGGTCGCAAAGCTAGAAGTGATACTGAACTACTTACGTTCAACCATAACCCAACCGTGTTCACTTCCTGGACACCGCCGAAAAGAGACTATCACGGCTACACACGCGGTTGATGCATTTTAGTTAAGTCAAGTGTCAAGTTCTCTACAACTAGATATTAACAAATTCCCATATGCCACAAAACCGCGGGCATGGCTCTGAAAAGTTTATACCCCGCAGGGGTGTCCCAACATAGCCTATCACAAGCTCTCAGGATCAACGAAGGATATTCCTTCTCCTGGAAAGACCCGATCAGTCTCAGAATCCCGGTTACAAGACATTTCGACAATGGTAAAACAAATCCAGCAAGACCTCCCGATGCACCAACCTACCCTAATAGGAGGTGCGCGGACTCGTTCTCATGGTACACCGGATGGGTCAGCCTACAGGTCTATACCAAATACCTCGAGTTTTCCCGAAGCTGTCGTGCTGTCTACCCAGTTTGGACCAACACTCATGAGAAGAACTGGCCCGGTTTGTTGATTAATTCCACGGGGGCCGGCAAGTCCCTATGAAAGTTTTTAGCTGTTATTAGGCAAATGGTAAAACCAAGGTTGGGCCTGGCTGGAAGAGTTTTATTCAAAGATAACTGTCAAGGGGGTCGCATAACCCCACCCGCGTAAGGGACGCAAAACCAAGGAACATAACACCGGTAGGACAGAAACTAAGGCGGCAAGAGTGGTACAAAACACCAAGCAAAAGGGTAAGCCTCCCACCCTTTACCAAGTATATAGATGCAATAATTAAAAAAGAGATATTGTGATATCCCAACATATCCATGTTGCAACATGGAACAACCTGCAAGGCACCTGCAACTAGCAACGCTATAAGAGGGGCTAGGCAAAAGCGGTAACTTAGCCAAACAACAGTTTACTAGGAAGGTGGGTTAGAGCCTTGACATGGCAATATGGGAGGCATGATAAACAAGTGTTAGGTAGCGTGACATAGCGATAGAGCGAACAACTTAGCAAGAAAATATAGATGTGATATCGAGGGTCATGATCATCTTGTCGAGGCCTAGGTAGACTGTTGTTGTTGCTCTCTTCTCCTTTTATTTTTTCTTCAGACATAAACACAAAAGGAAAAATGCAGGGGAAGTGCAAGGGAGTTTTAGAAATATCACAATATTCCCATGAACCTTGATTTATGCCCTATTTAACAAAATTGGTTTGGGCATTTTTAAAGGTAGAAAAATAAAACAAGTTTGAATTGAGTTCAAACTTGGGTCATTTTTTAACCTGACCAAAACAGTTTCAAATAAGGTGAAAACTTGCATAGGGGTTTAGGCCATGGTGCAAGATTTATAGGGAGAAGATGAACATTTATGGAGTATGGAAAATGACACTTGACAAAATAAGGAAAGGAAGAGAAGGAGAGGTGGTGATGAATGAAGGGGAAAAGTTGAAGCTTGGATCCACATGGAACATGCCACAATGCAATGAGCTACACATGAAGATGCACATGAAGATGATGACTAGTAAAATGGCAGCAAGCACCATGCAACATAAGAGGTGGCCATGATGCAACAATGAAAGGCAAAAGAAATATGACAAACAAAGACAACACAAAGCAAAGTGGAACAAAGCAAAACCCAAAAAGGAAACCCAAAAGATGAAACCACTTGGTATTGATCAAGAAAAGGTTGGATACATCTCCAAATATGGATGTTTTACATCTGGGGTGATATAGAGTGATTCAAGATCCGCATTTCAATTTGACGCCATTGATGGGTTCATCACTGATGACGCGAATTTCAATCGGTAGGCCAACTTGCCGATCACATCTCTATGTGGTTCTTGTTCATCTTTGGATGGGCGTGTTCCGAGCTTAGGACTCTCCCGCCAGAACATCAAAGACAACCAGGTGATCTTGCTGCGAGGTATGTCCTCACACGCCTCATTCCTCTCAATTCATTCGTGCTCATGTGTACAAGGCACACCCCAAAAGATATGAATTTCAGACGGTGCTACGCTTGGGTGAACACTAACTACTTTGAAATTTTTGTGAGAGATCACCTTAATAAAGGGCGACTACCGCGTAATCAAAAAGGGTGCATCAAAGGGATAAACATCTCAGGCAATTCATACTAGCATGATATGGTATAGTCCTTTATGACGGAGAAGTCTTTCATTCCTTCGTCTTCGGCATTCGCGTCAGTGTTCACCTTCACAAAGACTGCCACCCCCTTGTCGATGCACCAGATAATATTTCTATCTCTATAGTTAATAAAATAAGTGCATTACTTAAGGTTGACATGCAGGTCATTAAAGTGAGAATCATATGGCTCCAGCCATCATACCGAATCATGACATGCAGGTCATGTCAATCAATTTACATCATATAGTCATCTCATACATAATCAAATTATTATGAGCACTGCTATACCACATCACATGCACATGCAATACCCTCCTCCAAAACCAAGTTAGACGGCTCTAATAGGTTCATGCAAAAACTTGTTTTTCGTGGCTTTTAAGGTTTCGAAACAAATTGAAGCTACCAACGTCCACCATCAAGTATGATCATTCCAGTCGCGACATTAACTTTGCGGGGTGTATGAAGCATGAGATAATAAAATCTCGAACCCCATACTAAACTTCGTCATACACATGACCGCCGTGCAGATCATATCAACATTGCCCTTTCGTCTGTGAAACATCCATCTTTCTTTAACTATGGTGGAACCCAAAGAACTGCTAGCACTTCGTTGATCTGTCAATCAACATACTCAAGAGCAGCACGAAAGGATCATGAATTGCCAGAACTTTCTGAGATTCCACCATGCCGTCAAGATCAGGATTATGCAAATTCAAGGGAAGCAACAACAAGATCGGGTAACAGATTTCATCTGGTACCTGCACAAATAATTTTTAGTAATAGTACTCATTTACTACAAATTATATTGTGCAACACCCATACATCTCTATGTATTCTAGATCGCAACATGCATCTACGCATAGCATGGCTCATGATGCCACTGTAGGGTAACGCGGCAGAAAAAAAAAATTCCGACCTACGAACCATCCTAGGACCACTATGGAGACTACATACAAGGTTTGATCTTTTTTGTTACCTACTCATAGCACAGCGGAAGTAGAGTCGATGACGATCGGTGGTGCAGATCCCCGCAGCTAGGATTTACAACCTCCCAACCATGAGAAAGAACTCCCTCATCTGCCCCACGGACAGCCCTCCGGGAAGCGATCGGACAGTCCCTTGGGCGGTGTCGCAGACAACACTTCAGGCGGAACTCTAAAAACTCGGACGATCACTCGGACATACCTTTGGGAGGACTCACAGAACTCGGCCCGTCACTTGGACAGCCCTTCGGGAAGCACTCTCAAAACAGACCCTCGGGCACAAAGATCGGAACTACGACCTCTTTACAGGGTTGTACACATATGGTGTCATCTATCCGGCAGGGCTTCACCGTCTAGAACTAGTTCCTGCCGAAACCCAGATAGCCTTTCGGCTCTATGAAACCATTTCGCGGGAAGGGAGCACTAGTACGAAAATTGGCTTTTGTTCGGGCCTGGCCAGCCCATTAGTCCAGGTTCTTCCATGAACCGGGACCAATAGATGCATTCGTCCCGGTTTGTGAGCCCAGGGGGCCGGCCGGGGCCTCGTGGGCATTGGTCCCGGTTCGTATGGACCCATTTGTCCCGGTTCCAGGCACGAACCGGGACCAATGGGCCTCGCTCCTGGCCCACAAACATTGGTCCCGGTTCTTGGCTCGAACCAGGACAGAAGGCTGGGCTTTAGTCTCGGTTCCAGCCATGAACTGGGACAAATGAGTTTCCTATATATACCCCGTCGCTGCAGCAGAGATCTCCACACTGCTCTGTTTTTTATGGCTGGCGAGGAGAGGGCATTTGGGTTCTCTAGCTCACCTCCTATGCACACGAGGTGTTCGATGAAATGCCCAAGCCATGCTAGTCAAGATTTCTCCTCTCGAAGCTCGACCTCCAAGCTCCATTTTCCCCGAGATTTGTCTAGGTTTAGCGGTCCGTCACGTCTCGTCCCCATCTTCACTGCCGTCGAACGCCCGCGCTGATCTCGTCGCCTGCACCACTGTGGTGAGCCTCTTACTTTTATTATTGCTTGTGCTTATATAGTGTGATGGTTTTGGTATCCGCCACAGTCGGCCCTCGTCCTGGCTATGATTCGGATGTGGTATATATATTATCTTTTATAACTATTTGGTTCATTTATTGTTTATGACAATTATGCCCATCAAGTTGACATAGATTTTATTTATGTAGGAGGTAGTTGAACCAGAAATTCCAACTGACCCTACTGTCGAGAGGTTAAATTTAGTTGAAGAAGAAAACAACTACTTGAAGGAAAAAAAATTGAGGAGAAGATGATATTGGAGTTGCATGTTGCGGATGTCGTCGATGATCACAAGATCAAGATGGATGCAATGCGGTTGAAGATGATAAGGACTAGAAAATATGCCATTCATACTGAGGCTTGGTATCATTATGTCGTTGGATCAATTTTTACCTTGGTTATGATTATGATCGCATTTATTGTTGCATTGAAAGGTTTCACATACTTTCAATGTATGGTTTAACTAGATGATCTGGAGAGCTATATGTTGTTCAATGAGAACTATGTATGTACTTTGTTTTTAATGTGATGATGAATTTCTATTAATTCGGTCACTTATCTATCCATGAGAGCTATATGTACTAAATTGATGATGTAGCTTTGAATGGTGCATTTTATACACGAAGTGCATCCAGTTTTTGCCGTAAGCCTCTGCACTTTCTTGCACATGCTATGTGGGTGAAATGATGATACCATGCCAACTTTCAACCTTTTCAGAGTTCATTTGTAGTGCTTTTCATTTTCAGGGTCTTATAGCTCAAAATAATCAGTAAATGCATGAAAAATAACAAATGAAGTCAGAAAGGGTTAAAAATTGATCATGTGGCTTTGAATGGTGCATTTTGAACACAGAAAAAGTATGGAGTTCAAATAAGTTCAAAAAATGAAATCCCTTTGTAACAGACGAGTTGCCGTGTGAAACACTGATACTTCAAAAGAGATTGTGCATTTTGTACATGAAGTGCATCCAGTTTTTGCCGTAAGCCTCTCTACTTTCTTGCACATGCTATGTGGGTGAAATGATGATACCATGCCAACTTTCAACCTTTTCAGAGTTCATTTGTAGTGCTTTTCAATTTCAGGGTCTTATAGCTCAAAATAATCAGTAAATGCATGAAAAATAACAAATGAAGTCAGAAAGGGTTGAAAATTGGTGATGTGGCTTTGAATGGTGCATTTTGAACACATAAAAAGTATGGAGTTCAAATAAGTTCAAAAAAATGAGATCCCTTTGTAACAGACGAGTTTCCGTATAAAACCCTGATACTTCGAAATAGATTGTGCATTTTGTACACGAAGTGCATCCAGTTTTTACCGTAAGCCTCTCTAATTTCTTGCACATGCTATGTGGGTGAAATGATGATACCATGCCAACTTTGAACCTTTTCAGAGTTCATTTGTAGTGCTTTTCAATTTCAGGGTCTTATTGCTCAAAATAATCTGTAAATGCATGAAAATAACAAATGAAGTCAGAAAGGATTGAAAATTGATGATGTGGCTTTGAATGGTGCATTTTGAATACATAAAAAGTATGTTGTTCAAATAAGTTCAAAAAAATGAAATCCCTTTGTAACAGACGAGTTTCCGTATAAAACCCTGATACTTCGAAAGAGATTGTGCATTTTGTACACGAAGTGCATCCAGTTTTTGCTGTA
>NC_041388.1:520094838-520196790 GCF_002162155.2 Triticum dicoccoides
AAATAACAAATGAAGTCAGAAAGGGTTGAAAATTGATGATGTGGCTTGGAATGGTGCATTTTGAACACAGAAAAAGTATGGAGTTCAAATAAGTTCAAAAAAAATGAAATCCCTTTGTAACAGACGAGTTTCCGTATAAAACCCTGATACTTCGAAAGAGATTGTGCATTTTGTACACGAAGTGCATCTAGTTTGCCGTAAGCCTCTCTACTTTCTTGCACATGCTATGTGGGTGAAATGATGATACCATGCCAACTTTCAATCTTTTCAGAGTTCATTTGTAGTGCTTTTCAATTTCAGGGTCTTATAGCTCAAAATAATCAGTAAATGCATGAAAAATAACAAATGAAGTCAGAAAGGGTAGAAAATTGAGGATGTGGCTTTGAATGGTGCATTTTGAACACCGAAAAAGTATGGAGTTCGAATAAGTTCAAAAAAATGAAATCCCTTTGTAACAGACGAGTTTCCATATGAAACTCTCATACTTCGAAAGAGATTGTCCGTTTTGTACACGAAGTGCATCCAGTTTTTACCGTAACCCTCTCTACTTTCTTGCACAAGCTATGTGGATGAAATGATCATACCATGCAAAAATAATATTAATTAAAAAACTTTTATAAAACACTAATAGCAAAAGGAATGAACTAAAAAGCTTTTATAAACCTCTAGTATTTTTTAAACTAAAATTATATAAAATTCATGCCACTGAAATTATCAAAGTATTTTCTGTTCAAAACATGAAAAGCAGAAATAAACAAAATAAACTTTAATAAAAAGTAGAAACAAAATTAAATAAATTAAAATTTAATAAAATAAATAAGTAGAAACAAAACAAAATAAAATAAACTTTAATAAAATAAATAAGTAGAAACAAAATAAAACAAATTAAAATTTAATACAATAAATAAGTAGAAACAAAATAAAATAAAATAAAGAAGTAGAAACAAAATAAACTTTATAAAAGTAAAATAAATAAACTTTAATAAAATAAATAAACTTTAATAAAATAAATAAAAATAGCAACAGTAAGGTTTTTTGTTCTAAGTAGAAACAAAATAAAATAAATAAAGCAATAAAATAATAATAATAATAAATTGCCAACTACTGGGCCCCCACGGCCTGAATACGACTAGAAACCCTACCATGGGCCAGGATTCAGGCCCGCAGAAGGCCCAGTAGGCCCATCAGGCATAGTAGTGACAATTAGGCTCTCGTAAGCCTGCAATCGAGAGGAGCTCGAGAGGGGTGCGGCAGTGGGGCTTATAAACCACTCCGCGCCCCTCTCAACTAGCGAGGTGGGACTAAAGTTTTGGCCACGGGGAGCACGAGGCCTTTGGTCCCGGTTGGTGGCACCAACCGGTACCAAAGGGGGGCATTCGTACCGGTTTGTGCCACCAACCGGTACGAATGCCCCCCTTTGGTACCAGTTGGTGCCACCAACCGGTACCAAAGGCCTCCGCTTCCCGCCCTTTGGGCTGCTGAAAAGAGACCTTTGGTCCCGGTTGGTGGCACCAACTGGTACCAAAGGGGGGCATTCGTACCGGTTGGTGCTACGAACCGGGATGAAAGTTGTGACTATATAAGCCCGCACTTAGAAAAATTTCCCAACTGCTCCCATTCCCCCCCGACGCCGCCAGGCCGCTCCTCTCGTCGCCGTCACCACCGCCCTCGACGCCAACTGCCCTGACGCCGGCCGCCATGCGCCGCCACCCCCTGTGAGCACACCTGCCGCTCCACGTGCTCTTGCATGCACCCTCTATTCCTTTCTTCTTCTCCTCTTTTTTTCAATTTTATCTTCTTCTCCTCTATTCCTTTCTTCTTCTCCTCTTTTTTTCTTCTTTTTTTCTTCGATCTTCTCCTTTATTCCTTTATTCTTCTCCTCTTTTTATTTCTTCTTCGTCTTCTTATTTTTTTATCGGGTATGTCATTGTCGATATACCCCGTCCCCGATAACTTTGACATGAGGGGGGCAGGGGGGAGGGGTTGCTGAGGGTTTGAGCGGCGAGGGGTGGGAACTAACTAGGGTAGAGGGTCGAGGGTCACCGAGGGGTCGAGGGTCACTGAGGGTTCGAGGGTCGAGGTGTCGTCATATGTTGTCATTGTCGATATGCCCCCTCTCGACCGTGATAACTTATACCATGGGAGGACCCCCCGGCCCTCTCGCTCGACCAAAACTCTGAAGGACACCCAAACCCTAGAAAAAAACAATGTCGGTCTCCTACCCCCTCCCGCCGCGCCCCTACCCGATCGACAAACTCTCTTGAGGCCACACAAATTTACCAAGTTAAAAGAGTGTTGTCGTCGAGGCCACCCCAAACCCTAGAGAAGCGTCGAGGCCAGGCCACTAATATGATTCCTTATTATGCTTAGCTAGCTAGTTCAACGTTTGCCACTAATATATCCATTTGTCATGTTTGAATAATAATTGCCATGTTGTAAATATTTGCAGAAACTATGGATCTGCACCCCCGAGATGAAGCACAAGAAGCGATGTTGGGGGAGATAATCGCACACGGAAGTGATGCCTTCTTGTCGTTTCTCAACGTCACATGCACCGATGGTCTGGAAACACAGGATGAAGAAGCAGCCTACGACGATGATGATCGAACAATGGAGGAAGGACACCGTGATGACGGCTCGGTGACTGAATGGAGGGGGAACGACACCGTGATGACGGCTCCGGTGACCGAACGGAGGGGGAATGACACCGTGATGACGGCTCCGGTGACCGAACGGAGTCCGGCCAGGTATATATATATATTAATTAAGCATGTGCTGACTATAGCTAATTTATGCATTAATTGTTTTTGGTATGCACACATATTAACTCTCTTATTTTTCTTCTTTTCTAGCCCTCCGGATCGAGCAACACTTCGATAATGAGATGAGGCCCGAAGAGAAAGTTGCGCACGGATGAAAGGTACACGATCGTCGAAATTGATCGCGCTGGCCAACCGATTGAACCCCTCCGGACCAAGCAAAAAATTTAATGCTCAGTGCAGGGTTCTAGTTAGGGACATGATCCCGATTAGCATCAAGCAATGGTTGAAGCCTAAGGACAAAGAGTCTCAGGTGTCTTATGTCAGCGATAGGCAGATGAAAGTGCGTTATATCGACTAGAGGGGGTGAATAGGCGATTTTTATGAAATTCTTCACTGAGGAATTTGCCGGTGAGGAAATTTCTTATCGAAGAACTACTAGCAGCGGAATAAGTACTCAAAAGTAAACATAACAGAATACAAGCATAGTCATCATGATGAAACAAAGACAGGCACAGAGTATAGGAAGCGTAATCACAGGATAACACAGGATGAAGACAAACAGACTGAAGAAATTGAACTGGGGAAATTGAGAAAGTCTTCAGTCAAAGTCTTCAAACACATATATGAACAAACACACAACACAGTTATGAGGAAATGAAAGAGTTGAGGGAATAGAACTAGTAAGCTTGGTGAAGACAATGATTTGGTAGACCAGTTCCAACTGCTGTCTCAGTTGTACATCTGGTTGGAGCGGCTGAGTATTTAAACTCGAGGACACACAGTCCCGGACACCCAGTCCTGTACATGCAGCTCAGGACACCCAGTCCTCACCGTATTCTCCTTGAACTAAGGTCACACAGACCTCGTCCAATCACTCGTGGTAAGTCTTCAGGCGACTTCCAAACCTTCACAAACTTGGTCACTTGGCGATCCACAATTCCTCTTGGATGCTCTAGACCATGACGCCTAACCGTCTGGAAGAAGCACATTCTTCAAAGGTAACAAGCATCGGATCCACACAGGATCAATCTCTTCAGTGATGCTCAATCACTTGGGGTTTGTAGGTGTTTGGGGTTTGGTTTTTTTTTGGTTTTTCCTCACTTGATGATTTTCGCTCAAAGTCCTCAGAGGATGGGTTGCTCTCAAATGACAAGTGTCAGTTTCTCTCGGAGCAGCCAACCAGCTAGTGGTTGTAGGGGGCGGCTATTTATAGCCCTTCAATGATATGACCATTAGGTGGATAGATATTTTGGGACAGCTAGCGCATAGCATAGCAACGGTCGGAATTTTGAGTAGCAAAATCCTCAGGGCTATCATGTTCCTCATTGTGTAGGCAATCCGCACTGGCGAATTCCTAACTCCTCAGTCAGGACAAATTCCTCAAAGACCAGAAGAAATTTCGTGTCTGTCACTGAAGAAATTGACTGAACTGTATGAGATTTCCAATGGCTTCACTCGAAGGGATTGGTAGGTGTAGGATTTTGAGTTGAGCATCACATGGAAATTTTTCCTTAGTATTTCCTCGACCCCCTTTAACAGTACGGTGTTTCCTATGACTCAAGAAAGAGAAAAAACAAAACTATGAAAACAAAAGTCTTCAAGCTTCATATTCCTCGCATGAATATCAAGTCTTCACGGACACACCAATTTCTTCACTTTCAAAGTCTTCATGAAAGTCTTCAGAAATATCAAGATCTTCAGTCGAACATATTTATTTTTAGGGGTCGACTTTTCCTATAAATATCAAACTCCTCATAGACTTATAGACCTGTCTACACTCACAAACGCATTAGTCCCTTAACCTATAAGTCTTCAATACACCAAAATCACTAAGGGGCACTAGATGCACTTACAATCTCCCCCTTTTTGGTGATTTATGACAATATAGGTTAAGTTTTCAACGGGGATAAACATATGAAGTGTAACTACTGATATTGAGGAATTTGATTGCAAGATATAGAAGAACTCCCTCTGAAGATGTGCATAGTGAGGAATTTGCTTTTGAAGCAATGCACACTTGAAGAGTTGAATCATGGAGATCTCCCCCTATATCTTGTAATTCATACACGCATTTAACATATAATATGAAGAATTTGAAATGCATGATGAAAATATGGTGCCTGATGAAATTTAGCATGCGTACAATAATATTAACGAGGAATAAGCATGCAGAATAGTGCATCAAAAGTATCAGAGCACAGTGCATCAAAAGTATCAGAGCACCATCGGGTTTAAGATTACAACTCGATCCAATAAAGTTTCAGAAGAACGAGAGTTGCAACTTAGCAAAAAAAAACGCCCATATAGTAGACCCGCTTGAAGACTAACTCATATTTCTCCCCCTTCGTCATCGAATGACCAAAAGGATCAAAAATGAGGACTAACTCCCCTGAAGATAATCATGTTGATGAAGGAGCGCCAGCGTTGTTGGGGTCGTTTGTTGATGTAGGGCCTGCCGCAGTGTCGCCAAATCTTCATGTTCATCAGTGTCACGCGATGAAGAATATGAGTCGGCCACCAGAGAAGGAACCTTGACCTTCTTGAATTTCTTCGGTGGAGGTGCAGACCAGTCAAAATCTTCTTTGAGACCCATGTTCTTCAGATCTTCTTCACCATATAGATGTGACAGGATTGCCCAGGTGCGACCGAAGACTTGATGGAGGTAGTAGTGGTTTTTCTTCAATGCAGTCATGTTGTGAAGAAGTGAACCAAACTGACGCTTAACCCGTTTGTGATTTCGATCCACCTTCTGGTGAAGACTAAGCAAAAGTTCACAGTCAGTCATCACGCGCAGAGAAGTGGCTTGAGGAGTGGACTTGGTTGCATTGGCAGAGTCATGTGTGGCAGAGCCATCATTGGTGGAATAAGATGCAGCTTTGTGAAACTGACCATCCAATGGATGAATGCCTTCATCTATTACAGCTGGTGCCTTGCCCTTTCCATCAACTGAGGAATATGTCTGCTTGAGGACTTCAATTGGGGGCAAGTAGCTGAGGTGATTCTAGAAATCAGCTTTGTAGTTGAGTGAAGACCTTGTCCAGAGGAATCTCATAATCCAAGGTGCATAAGGCTTCAGCTCAACGGAGACAGTGCAACATTGGCCATAGTCCTCATGAAGAAATTGTGATAATTGTCAGGAATGCCATGAACGATGTGGAATACTAGATTCTTCATGATGCCAACAATTTCCTCATCAGATGAGTTGTGGCCTTTGATGGGACTGATTGTCTTCATAAGAATACGATAGACAGTTCTGGGCACGTACAGCAATTCCTTCATGAGGAATTTGGTTCTTGGTGCTTGACCTGGCTTCAAAGGTTTCATCAGCACCTGCATGTAATGATGTGTGAGCTCAGGTTCACTGTAGATGCAGCGAGCTTCTTCAAGGGGAGGACTGAGTGGTAGAGCACGAAGCAATTCAGAGGCTGGTGCAGTGTAGTGAGTGTTTTCAGACATCCAGTCCAGCACCCATGAATTCACATCTTCAGCATCTCCGGTGATGTGCAATGTTGCATAGAATTGAAGAATCAGTTCTTCATTCCAATCGCAGATGTTAGAGCAAAAGTTTAGCAGTTCAGCATCGTGAAGAACAATGAGTACTGGTGCGAAGCACAGTAGAGATTCCATATCCATGTGAGGAATATGCTCATGGTAGAAGATCTTCTCCTTGTTGATCATCACTAAGAAATAGAAATTGGCTTGACTAGCAGTCCAGAAATGCCTCTTCCTAATGCGAGCAGAGTCATATGGTTTGTAATCTTCGAAGAATACATGCTCACCGAAGAAATCATCAGCCTTGAACTTTTGCTTGCATGAGAATGGATCCTTTGGCTTCGGCAGAGGAGTGTCACTGAGTTGCATCACAACCTCAGGAATCTCAATCGCAGGTTCTTCAGGCTGAGGAATTTGTGGTTCCTCCTCAGTGGCAGTCTGCGTCGTTGGTTGTTCAGCAGCAGCAGTTTCTTCCGCGCTAGTGGCTAGAATTTCCTCATGGACAGATGCAGTGGGATGAGTTTCTTCAGATCCCATGTGAATAGTTTGTGTGGGGGACTGAGGAATATGCTGTAGAGGGGTGAACATTGGAGAGTTTGGATGCTGACTTTCCTAGAATTCATCACTGATTACGGGTGTGGAGCAGCCAATGTCCACATCTTCATCTTCCATTTCTTCAATGCCAGCCTCTTCAGCTGTGAACTGATGCATAGGCGAGGAGATGATAGGTGTTGAAGGGATCGCATCCACTTCAATTTCTTCATCCAACGGTTCAGACGAAGCAGCAGAAGGAGTTTCTTCATCAGATCCGCTGGGGATCACATATTCTTCATCAAAAGGAACAAGGTCCTTTGATGGCCTGGTTGAGATGGGAACAACATCAATCGGATTTGCAAATGAACTTGTCATAGGCTTCATTTTCTTCAGAGCTGAAGAATCCGAAGCAACTGACGCTTTCCTTTTCTTCACTGCAGCACGCTCTGCAGCCTTGGTCTTCTTCATATCTAATGCAGATGGAAGGATTGGAGTTGAAGTTGGTGCAGGAGCAGCTGAGGAATCTGGTTGATTTTCTTCAGGCACAACTGATGCAGTTGCCCTGAGTTCTTCAGTTTCTTCAGGCACACCACTAGTGGGTGCCCTGGCAATTTCTTCAGCGGCTGGAATGCAGTCATTAGCCCTGGAGCAGCCTGATTGTCATCAGTGGTGCTGGCATTTTCTTCAGTAGGCTGAGCATATGCTTCAGCCTGAGGAATTTCCTCTTGTGTTGGGGCTGCAACATTGGAAGTGAAGTTATCCGCAAGTTTCACAAAACGAACGTTGGCTCCAAGCCAATCAGCGCGATATGCATCAAAGTCATCACTGAGTTTCCTAATCTCAATCTGAATAGTGACAAGTTCTTCAGTTGTCATAGAGACAACGTTTTTCTTCAAATAGCGCTCTTTCTTGTACTGCGCTTTCTTGATCTGTCTGGCCTTCTAAAATTTCCACTTTTCTTGTTGAATGAAGTGGGTCAGCATGTAACTCTGGCCAAGAGTCAGCTTGAAGTCAGGCAAGGGAGTGTTGGGGTCCTTGTGCCAATCATCAATGTAGTCGAGGATCAGCTTGGGAACCAAAAGCAGTGGCACCTCTGATCCTTTGGCTCTAGCGGCCCTGACTTGCCTGTCTCTGATGATTTCTGCAAGTTCATCATCATCAGCTTCGTCTTCATCAGACGGCACTTGGAAAGCGACTTGCTTCTTTTGAGGACTTGGGCGAGGACCTCGTCCAGCAGTGGCCTTTTGTCTTCAGCAGTGAGGGGCCAGCTGAGGAACTTGGTGCAGCTGAGGAACTAGCTGAGACACCTGAGGCAATGGAGATGCCGGCAGTCCTTTGGCACGAGGCGAGATGCACAGGTGCTGAGGATTTAGTCGGAACAGCTGAAGGCTTTGGCGGAGGAGCTGAGGACTTTGGAGGAATAGGAGCAGCATGAGGAATTTGCCATGAGGGCTTTGAGGATTCTGGCCATGAGGGCATTGTTGAGGAACTTGGCCTTGAGGGCATTGTTGGTGAAGCACTTGGCTTGTGCACAGGCTTCTTTGACATAGCCTTCTTTGGCTTGAAAGCAAAGGCCTCAGCAGCAGTAGCAGCAGCAACAGAGTCTTCATTAAATTTCCTCACTGCTTCTCTGGCTTGCTTAGCCAACTTGGCTTGGCGCTTGGCCCATTCATTAGGATAGTCCTCACCGCGCTTGAGGCTGGTGGGATCAGCGATTTGGCCAGGTGCCAATGGAGCTCTTGGGCATGGAGGATTGAGTGCGAATTTCTTCATGTACTTAGGAGTGACATATCTGTACTCCCTCCATTCTCTTGCCCATCTCCTCTCTATCTTCTGAATGCGCACTTTGCGTTCATTCTTGGTTTCCTCAGTAGGTGTGCAGTACCCAGCATATATGTCATCAGGGATCTCAAACGCAGTATTTACCTCAGGCCTCTTTCCTCCCTACTTTGGCTTCTTACCGTCAGCCATTTTCTTCAGTTGAGGAATTTGAACAATTGAATTCTCTGAAGTAGTATGCAACTTTTCTTCGAGGAACGTTGCAAATGAGTTAAGTTGATGAGAACCTAGTGATTCAGCAGCTGACATGTGTACCTGTGAACAGAGTATAGTTGCGGGGAATTTGGAGAGGTCATATGCGTTCTCAGAAGGTTTTGAAAAAAGAACAAGTTTGAGGAATTTGACCAGATGAGTCTTGAAGAATTTCACTAAGCGTTCTTTGTCTTAGGTTCCAGAGATGTGTAGATTAAAAAAATCCACACATTTGAGGAATCTTGAAGCAAAAAACATGGCTTAGAGAAACGAGTCAAGAACATATGACTTGTGAGGTGTTTAGTGTGTGAATCTATGAAGAAAAACACCTTTGAAGATTTTGAAGATAATCATTCGAATCAACGAGGGTAGTAAAAGTAACATTTAATTACCCTGGACGAAGAACACAACGAACTGGAGTGAGGAGATGTGAAGTTCGTCTGTGCAGATCTTCCACGCCCTAACTTGGCGGAGGAAGACAGCTACGGCGACGGCGGAGTGAAGATTTCCGCGGTCGGCGTGAGTACGTCGGCAACGAGGTCGAGGTAGTGAAGCTCTTCCTCACCGGCGGTGATGAAGTAGCGGCAGGGCTAGGGTTTGAGAAGCTCGAGCTGGAGAGAGAGGTCAAGCGGAGTAAAAGAAGTGAGGAAGGGAAGGAGGGGTATTTATAGCCACGATGAAAAACTATTCTACCGAAGAAATTGGACGAATGTGCCCATAACCCTTCTCATTTGCATGACAGGTGTCACCCACATAGTGAGAGGTGGAGATCATGTTAGATCGTGGGTGAGTGCATAAGTGTATCGTGGGATGCAGAACGGTTTGAGCGGCAAAGCCGAAAATTTCGATAAGATAGGTTTTAAAGTTCCGTTCGCAATTTCTTCAGCTGACAAGGACACAGTGAAGATTTTGAACGAGTTGCAAATAGAACGCACATGAAGAATTTGTGAACAGATTGGGTTGAGTATAGCATAGAGGGGAAGGGTCCGATCACATTCACTTAGCAGAGAACCAACTTGAAGAAATAGCAATAAGTGAATGCTGTAGAGGACATAAACTCATATAGATATATATAGCCAATGAAGAAAAACGACAGAACCCGTGAAGACTATGCAAAGTTGAAGAATATGAATAATTTGAGGAATTTCAACTTTTAGTGGTGGCGTGACCCACCGTATAAGAATGATGATTTTAGACACCATGTATAGTTATTGTAGGATTCTGAGAATCAAATTCTTCATTAATTTCTTCACACTAAGAGTGTTATTCTTCATTGATTGAAGAAAAACGTTTCTTCATGTGTTGCACATCTAAGTCATCAATTTTGCATAAGTGTTAGCATGAGTGTCCTTTTCAAAGAACATTCGAAGATTCTAGGATATTTAGCTCACACCACAACTTGCTAAATCTCTTCTCATTCAAGGGCTTTGTGAAGATATCGGCTAGCTGTTCTTCAGTCTTCACATGCTCAATAGAAATGTCGCCCTTCAACACATGATCAAGAAGAAAATGATGACATATCTGAATGTGCTTTGTATTCGAGTGCTCAACTGGGTTCTGAGCAATATTGATGGCACTCTCATTGTCATAGAAGAGAGGCACATTCTTCATGTTGACGCCATAGTCCTTGAGAGTTTGCTTCATCCATAGCAATTGGGCACAGCAAGAACCAGCGGCAATGTACTCAGCTTCAACAGTAGATAGTGATACGCAATTCTGTTTCTTCGAGGACCAACAGACCAAAGATCGTCCGAGGAAATGACATGTACCAGATGTTGACTTGCGGTCCACACGATCACCAGCATAGTCAGAGTCAGAATATCCAATGAGATCAAAAGCTGAGCCCTTGGGGTACCATAATCCAAGTGTTGGTGTGTGAGCTAGATATCGAAGAATATGCTTCATAGCCTTATGGTGTGATTCCTTTGGTGTAGCTTGAAATCGGGCACACATGCAAACACTAAGCATTATATCTGGCATAGATGCACATAAGTACAATAAGGAACCTATCATGGAGCGGTATACCTTATGATCAAAGTCAATATCATTTTCATCAGTGCACAGATGGCCATTTGTGGGCATAGGAATTTTGACGCCTTTGCAATCTTGCATGCCGAATTTCCTTAGTACATCCTTGAGGTATTTCTCCTGAGATATGAATATGCCATTGCGTTGTTGACGAATTTGAAGACCTAAGAAGAATTTCAATTCTCCCATCCTAGACATTTGATATTCTTCACTCATCATATATGAAAATTCATCACTATAACGTTGGTCAATACAGCCAAAGATAATATCATCAACGTATATTTGGCACACAAACAATTCACCATCATAAGATTTAGTGAAAAGAGTAGGGTCGAGTGAACCAGGTTTGAAGCCTTTCTTCGTGAAGAGTTCCTTCAAGGTATCATACCAAGCCTGTGGGGCCTGCTTGAGGCCATAGAGGGCCTTGTTGAGTCTGAAGACTTTGTCAGGATTCTTTGGATCTTCAAAACCTGGGGGTTGAGCAACATATACTTCTTCATCAAGCTTACCATTGAGGAATGCACTTTTCACATCCAGTTGATATAAAGTGATATCATGGTTAGCATAAACAATAATATGCAAATAGCCTCAAGTCTAGCAACAGGTGCAAAAGTTTCATCGAAATCAATTCCTTCAACCTGTGTGTAGCCTTGAGCTAGAAGTCGTGCCTTATTCCTCACCACAAGGCCATTTTCATCTTGTTTGTTGCGGTAGATCCACTTTGTGCCGATGATATTGTGCTTGCGAGGATCTGGACGTTTGATCGGTTCCCAGACATTGTTGAGCTCGAACTGATGTAATTCTTCTTGCATGGCCTGAATCCACTCAGGCTCTAGAAATGCTTCATCTACCTCAGTGGCCTCTGTAATAGAGACAAAAGCATAGTGCCCACAAAAGTTAGACAAATGTGAAGCTTTTGAGCGTGTGAAAGGACCAGGCGCTTTGATGTCATTGATGATCTTTTCAACTTGCACTTCTTTTGCAATGCGAGGATGAATTGGTTGTCATTGAAGAATTTGATCAGCGTTTTCTTCAGCATCATTTTCTTCAGGTGCATTAGCCCGACGTTCTTCATGTTCTCGAATGAATTCTTCAGCAGATTCTTCAGTAGGAATGACATCCTCAGTAGCCATGAACTTGATAGTTTCCTCAGGTGCTGGTTCATCTATCACAGCAGGTAGGTGCTCTCTTTGCGAGCTATTAGTTTCATCGACCCGCACATCTACAGTTTCAACAACTTTGTGAAGAACGTTGTTGAAGACTCTGTAGGTGTGCGAGTCCTTTCCGTAACCAAGCATAAAACCTTCATGTGCTTTCGGTGCAAATTTTGAGTTCTGATGAGGATCTCTAATCCAACATTTAGCACCGAAGACTTTGAAATAACTTACATTGGGTTTCTTATCAGTGAGGAGTTCATAGGCAGTCTTTTTGAAGAATTTGTGAAGATATACTCTGTTGATGATGTGGCACGCAGTATCAATTGCCTCAGTCCCGAAACGACGAGGCATTTTGTATTCATCAAGCATAGTGCAAGCCATCTCAGCAAGAGTCATGTTCTTGCGCTCCACGATGCCATTCTGCTGAGGAGTGTAAGGAGCAGATAACTCATGAGTAATACCAAGTTCATCAAGATAGTCATCGAGACCAGAATTCCTGAACTCAGTACCATTGTCACTTCTGATGTGCTTGATCTTCACACCAAAGTTGGTTGAAGCCCTCGAGGAAAATCGTTTGAATACTTCCTGCACTTCATGTTTGTAAGTAACAAGGTGTACCCATGTGTAGCGAGAATAATCATCAACAATAACAAAGCCATATTGAGATGCTTCATTTGAAATAGCAGACTAATGATTAGGACCAAAGAGATCCATGTGAAGCAATTCAAACGGGCGAGTGGTGGTCATGATAGTCTTTGCTAGATGCTTGGCCTTCGTCATCTTCCCAGCTTCACAGGCTCCGCATAGGTGATCCTTGAGGAATTTGACATTCTCGATGCCAATTGCATTCTTCTTCTTCGCAAGCGTGTGCAAATTTCCTCATGCCTGCATGACCAAGTCGTCGATGCCAGAGCCAGCCTTCTGAAGCTTTTGCAAGTAAGCACACGGGTGGTTGTGGTCCTGTAGAGAAATCAACAATATACATGTCTCCTCTCCTAAAGCCTTCGAAGACTTTGGAATTGTCAGCTTCCATAACCACAACACAACGGTACTTGCCAAAGACAACAACCATATCAAGATCACAAAGCATTGAGACAGACATAAGGTTGTATCCTAAGGACTCAACAAGCATGACTTTGTCCATGTGTCGATCCTTTGTAATCACAACCTTACCTAGACTCAATACCTGACTTTTGCCTTTGTCAGCAAAGATGATATGCTTCAGATGCGACGGAGACAATGGAGCATCCATCAATAGATTCTTGTCACCAGTCATGTGGTTTGTACATCCACTATCGAGGACCCACTCAGTGGCTTTGGGTTGATCATCCTGCAGACGAATTAGTGTAGCTTACAAACTCATATACTTCATTAGTGAAGAATATGACATCAATTCATCAGATCAATTTAATCAAGTAAAAGAACTGATAAAGCAATATGAGGACGTGAGAAATGAAAGTTCATTTCTTCATGATTAGCCTGCGTCATATCAGGCATGCTCAGGTCTCCAACAAATTCTTCAGACGATTACGTGCGTCTGGAGACCTGACCCTGCAGAAGAGATTAGTTCTTTTTCTTCACCACCCACATCTGAAGGGGTGGCAAAGAGTTCATCATTCTGCGAGCTCCATACCAGAAGGATGGCATAGAAGCCAGTCCATTTCGTTTCACATAAGAGGGGTTAGAGTAAGCATAAGAGTATGCAGAGAAATTCTTCGAGGACTTATGAACATAATGATTTGAAAAATAATGCACATATCCATAATCCTTAGATCTTCCCTATGAAACAGACAGGTTAGCACGATGATGTTCATATGAGGACTTTGATCCATATGAGGAATTTGGTCCGTATGAGGACTTGAATCCATATGAAGAATTTGGTCAATATGAAGAATTTGATCTGGGGTTCCTATTCTTCACAGTTGGCGTCATGATGACATTCACCTGAAGATTTTCAAGGCATCTTTTGGGAACCCAGATTTTCTTCATCGGGGAGCCTTTCCTGCAGTTAGTGCCAATATATCTAGCAAATACTTCACCATTCTGATTTTTGAACAGTTTATAGTTGGAATCAATTGGCTCATCATCAGAATAAGGATATTCACATGCAAATCCAGATAAGTTAGATGGATCAGCTGGAGGTCCCTTTGCAGCAACCCATGTAGTTTTGGGGTACTGCTCAAGCTTCCAATATGTACCATCAGCATTGAGTTTCCTCTCAAAGGCGATACCCTCTTTCATAGGGTTCCTGTTGACGATCTGCTTTTTAAGCACATCACAAAGAGCCTGATGCCCTTTGAGGCTTTTGTACATGCCTGTCGTGTACAATTCCTTCAGCCTTGCATCATAAGTGATACTAGCTATGTCCTTAGATGAGGAATTAGTGTTAGCAGAGGCATGTGAAGCATTTGAAACATTAGTAGCATTTGAACATTCAGGTGAAGAATTAGCAGATTCACGTTCAATGCACTTCAAGCATGGAGGAACAAATTCTTCCTGAGAAGCGCTGATTTGTTGAGCAAGTAATGAATCGTGCTCCTTCTGAAGATCTTCATAGCTCACTCTTAGCTTCTCAAGGTCTTGCTTTCTTTGAAGAAATTCATAAAAAAGCTTCTCATGATCAGATAAGAGAGTGTTATGTTGATCTTGAAGGGTGTCGGTGTCAAAACCGGCGGATCTCGGGTAGGGAGTCCCGAACTGTGCATCTAGGCCGGATGGTAACAAGAGGCAAGGAACACGATGTTTTACCCAGGTTTGGGCCCTCTCGATGGAGGTAAAACCCTACGTCCTGCTTGATTAATATTGATGATATGGGTAGTACAAGAGTAGATCTACCACGAGATCAAGGAGGCTAAACCCTAGAAGCTAGCCTATGGTATGATTGTTGTATATGGAGTTGCTGTCCTACGGACTATAACCCTCCGATTTATATAGACACCGGATAGGGTTAGGGTTACATAGAGTCGGTTACAATGGTAGGAGATCTTGAATATCTGCATCGCCAAGCTTGCCTTCCACGCCAAGGAAAGTCCCATCTGGACACGGGACGAAGTCTTCAATCTTGTATCTTCATAGTCCAGGAGTCCGGCTGAAGGTATAGTCCGGCTACCCGAACACCCCCTAATCCAGGACTCCCTCAGTAGCCCCTGAACCAGGCTTCAATGACGATGAGTCCGGCGCAAATTGTCTTCGGCATTGCAAGGCGGGTTCCTCCTCCAAGTCCTTCATAGGTGATTGTAAACACCAAAAGTAGTGTCCGGCTCTGCAAAATAAGTTTCCACATATTGCCATAGAGAGAATAATATTAACACAAATCAAATCTGCTGAGGCATTCCGTAGTGCATCATCACACTACGGCCAAGTCCTTTACTCGAATCGTTTTTACCTTTCCACCTCAGCGTGTTTTGCGGGGCGGTTTCCTTGGCACGTCTTGTCAAAGCAGAGATCGTGTACCCCCTTTTTACGGGATTCTCATCAATACGGACATGGGTAACCCAACTGCGCCACTTATCACGGCGCTTGGGAGACAAGCGAGTTTTACTAGGCAGGTGGGGACGCACAACCGCATCCACCCATATAAGGGGATAAGGATCCACCTTTTTACCTACACCTTCTTCCTCCTTTGCCTATCCATCTCCTGCGCACTCGAGCTCCAGCGCCCAAGCCTGCACTTCCCACCTCAACCTTCTCCAGCAATGTCCGGAGCGGGAGGCAAGTGGATGGTCTCCTCCGCCACAGAGGGCCAAGTCAAGAAGCTAAGGAAGGCCGGATACCTGTCCAAGGACATCGCGCACCGGCTTCCCGAAAAGGGGCAGCTTCTCCCCACCCCAATGCCCCATGAGAGGGTAGTATTTATTCCCCACTTCCTCCGCGGACTGGGTTTTCCACTCCACCCATTTGTCTGGGGGCTCATGTTCTACTACGGCCTGGATTTCCACGATCTGGCCCCGAACTTCATCCTCAACATCTCGGCGTTTATCGTCGTGTGTGAGGCTTTTCTCCGCGTCCGCCCTCATTTTGGCATCTAGCTCAAGACCTTCAACATCAAGCCCAAGGTGGCGCGCGACAGCCAGGCGGAGTGCGGAGGCGCCATGGCGGGCAAGATGGCCAACATCCTATGGTTCGAGGGCTCTTTCGTGGAGACACTAAAGGGATGGCAATCTGGGTGGTTTTATATCACCGAGCCGCGCATTCCGAAATGGACCGCAGCCCCCGAGTTCCGATCCGGACCCCCACGCGGCTTATGTCCTGGAAAGAGGGGTGACAAAAAAGAGGTGACCGGATTGCAAACATGCATCCAGTCCCTGGTGAACAAGCCAGTCCGTCTTGTTAATGTAATCCAGGTTATGTTCGTCCGCCGGATCCTCCCGTGCCAACAACGGGATTTTAATTTGTGGGAGTTCGACCTGGCACAGCATCAAACCCTCAGCAGGCTCTTCGACACGACGTACGAAGACGGCTGGAAGATGCTATTCAAGGGCGTCGAGGCTCCTGCATCCGCTTCCGAGCACCGCGGATACAGCTCGCAGCGTCACGCTAACGAGGTAAGCCATCTACACCTTTTACAGGATGTTTAAGCTTTTTTCATAGTTTGACTCTATGCGGGATCTAAACTCCCTTACCTTTGACAGGCTTGGCGGGCGATATCCGTACCGATTAACTGTCCAGCTCCGCTGCCCGAAGACCCAGCCCCAGCTCTACTAGTGAAGCTGCTGGTTCCGGCGCCTTATGTGGTGCCGGAGAAGAAGGCCAAGAAGAAGAAGACCACGGGGACTCGAAAGAGTGCCCGCAACATGGTGGTGTCGGACTCGTCATCTGACGAGTCCGAGACGCCCTCCTCCCATGAAAACGAGGAGGAAGAAGAAAACTCTCCCCCCCCTCCCCCCAGCGGGGGAAGGAAAGAAAAGGAAGGCCACCCCAACGGGGGAGGCCGGAGGGTCCAGGAAGAGGAAGACCCCTCCACCGGACTACTCCCCTGGCGCCGGAGAGGACGAAGAGGAGTGGCCAGACAGGGCCAAGCGTCCGGCGAAATCGTAAGTTCGGATATCAGAGTAACTCATGACGTTCCTTTGTTGCACAGCTTTCCCTAATGTCGAATATAATTATGCAGCCTGCCCCGGGCCGGACTCAACGAGTCGTCGAGCGGCTCCCTGACTTCGTCGGACGTGAACTCCGTTCCGCCCGCTGTCTCCCCCCGCACCACGGACGACGCCGAAGTGGCGTCGCGACAAGCTCCGGGGCAGGAGGAGGTGGTCCCGGAGGAGCCGCAAGGCGACCTCCCGGACCCCAGGAGTAAAGGGGACAAGACCCCCCAGGGCTCCAAGTCCGGCTTTGAGCCGGACACCGCACCGGAATCTACAACAGTTCCGGACCGCGGTAGGCGAACTCCTTCCAAGAGGAGTAAGCCTTCTAAGCCGGCAGCCTCCGTCCAACTGAATGTGCCGGACAATCTGCTGGAGGTGCTTGACGGCGCCTCCATCGACGAGGAGCACCGTACTATTATGAGTACGGTGATCCAGAAGGTTCAGTCCGCCAAGAGAGGACTGGCTGAAGCTTGCGCTAGCCTTCTAACAGGCTTCGAGGTAAGTAAAAGATATGTAAAAATATAACCGCATAGATAGTAGCCCCTGATGCTCTATTTGGCGTTCGGAAAGAAAAGCCAAATAGAGGATCTATTAAATTTCGCAGGAGTCTAACAACAAAAAGTCAATATGCGTATGCAGGCTTCGCTACTAGCCATCGCCGCACTGACTGCGGAGGTGGGTGCCCTGAAATAGAGCCTCGAGCGGACCGAGCAAGAGCTCGGCCTTGCCAAACGGCAGCTCGAGGAGAAAGAAGGTAAGAAATACCTTACAGAAAAAGTGCCTATAAAAAGACGTGATTGCAAAAAATAACAGGATTGTACTGCTTATTGTAGGGGCCACGACTGAGGTGGCGACCCTCAAGCAGGCGCTGTCCGAGGCCGAAAAGAAAACGGCCGTGGAGTGCACCGAGCGAGAGAAACTTGAGGCCCAGGTCGGCGAGGTGCAGCAGGAGCTTCAGGCTCTCATGAAAAAACATGAGAGTTTGGAGCTTGAGTCCAAGACGCAAGCGTCCGAGCTTGCGGCGGCCCTTGAGACTGCCAAGTCTGGCAAGACCGAAGCCCAAAAGGCCCTCCAAGAGTTGGAGGAGATGAAAAAGATAGCAGCGGGTAAAGCATTCTTTATGCAAAGAAGAAGTATAAAAGTAAAGTACTTGTTACTTACCCGAATCCGGAGTTCTCTAGGGGCATTCGCAGATCTTCCCCGCAGCGTATCCGATGCCGCCGCATTCTACCGAGCCGAAGAGGGCAGCTCGACGGAGGAGGTGTTCTGGTCTCAGTATGCTGAGGCCAGACACCCTGTGCCCTTGAGCGACCAGCTAAAACAGCTGGTCGAGCTCCACAAGGTGGCCGAACAAGCCATGAAGGGCTTCATAGTTTGGCTGTGGCCCGAAGAGGCCCTGCCTGGGAGCTACTTCGGGCTGGTGCGGCGACTGGTGGAGGCCTGTCCAAGGCTCTAGGTCATCAAGTGCTCTGTCTGCATCGAAGGTGCCCGTAGGGCCCTTGCCCGTGCAAAGGTGCACTGGGGTAAGCTAGACGGTGAGAAGCTTGTGAGGGACAGGCCACCGCCGGGGAAGGAGCATCACAAGCCCGAGAACTACTATAAGGATGTTCTTGCGGGTGCCCGCCTTGTGGCGGATGAATGTACCAAGGATGTAATTTTTGAATGAACTCGCTCGTGTTTATCCTGTGCACTGAAAACTTGTTCATATGCGCTAAGCAATGCTTGTTGAATTTAAAATATTACTTTCTGTGCGGCCGTTTATCAAAAAATTGAGAGATGGCCAGTCATCGGCTTCTGCCCCCATGCCACTAGTGCCGAGGTGTTCGGGATAAACCTGAGCTCTCTTTTTCCCATAGTTGGGTCCTTCGAGGGAGGCGCTCAGCACAACGAACTAGGCAATCGGACTATAATGCTTGAACACTCTCACTTAGCCATAGAACTCTATAATTTTAAATTTCGGCGAAGCCCCTAGTTCGGAAGACCGAGTTCGGGGCGCTATCCACGCCTTGGCTGGACAAAGCCGGCTCCTCACTCAAAGCGGCATAAGTCTTTAGGGACTCGAAAAACCTCTCGAATAGCGACCGGTCTCACGCCTCATCATGACAGTCAGTTTTAGCTTTCTCCACTGAGGTGCTTAACCCAGCTCAACCGGGGCACAATCGCAGTGGTTCTCCTAGTGCTACCTTAGCCGATATAGCGGAACGTAAGGCACCAAAACATAGGAGCTGGGCAAACCCAACTATTGACCCAAATCATGATTCGGAGCCGATGCATATAGTGCTATAAGTTCGGGGTGCCGCACTTGTGAAAGTGTACGGACTTCTCATGCCATATTTATGGGTACTAAAGCCCCTGGCGTATTTTGCCATACCACAGTGTACGGGTGCAACATGTCATAAACATATATATGAAAAGAAGATAATGCAAAGAATAGACAGAAAGCTATGCATTGTTTATAAAGAGGCTATTTATCAAAGCTGAATGATACAAATAGTGCGGTGAGCAAAAGATATTGGACTATTTAGTATGTCCTGACCAGGGGCAGGCCACAGAATTGTATTTAAAACAGGTATACCGCTTGTAACAGAGACCACCTGGGAGTTCCATAATGCGGCATGGCTTCTCTGCCTCCCTGGGTATTGCATCGTTTGTGCGGCAGTCAAATTGCCGAACAGGTCGTCCGAAGTATGGAGTCCTGAAAGTAAGAAAAAATTAAAAAAAGATTCCGGCAGCCCCTAGTACGTTTTAAGCCGTATTTTGGGCGTGCCGTTACTGTGCCCCTTCCCCTGTGCCCATGGTATTTCAAGGGCGTAGTTATGTACGCGAGGTACTGGTTTCGCTATATCGCGAGAGCTAGGGTTGGGGCCGCATTGCTACGCTTGCTCATAGTGTGCCAAGCGGTCCTGCTGTGGGTTACTCCGGGCGCGCTTGGCAGTGTCTGGCTTTTTAACGGCCGGACTGGAGAATTGCCTAAGAAGGCTACTTTGTACTTCCGCTGCGAGAGCCGCCGTGTGCTCCTCCATACCGAGGGAGCGTTCGGTGTTTCCGTTGACCGTGATCACTCCTCGAGGGCCTGGCATCTTGAGCTTGAGATATGCATAGTGTGGCACCGCATTGAACTTTGCGAATGCGGTTCATCCGAGCAGGGCGTGATAGCCACTGCGAAACGGGACTATATCGAAGTTTAACTCTTCACTTCGGAAATTGTCCGGGGATCCGAAGACCACGTCAAGTGTTACTGAGCCTGTGCAGTTGGCTTCTACACCTGGTATAACGCCTTTAAAGGTCGTTTTTGTGGGCTTAATCCTTGAGGGATCTATGCCCATTTTCCGCACTGTATCCTGATAAAGCAGGTTCAGGCTGCCGCCGCCATCCATGAGGACTCTTGTGAGATGAAATCCGTCGATGATTGGGTCGAGAACCAATGCGGCGAAGCCGCCATGACGGATGCTAGTGGGATGGTCCCTTCGATCAAAAGTGATCGGGCAGGAGGACCATGGGTTGAACTTTGGGCCGACTGGCTCCATCGCGTATACGTCCCGTAGCGCACGCTTCCGCTCCCTCTTAGGAATGTGGGTTGCGTATATCATGTTCACCGTCCACACTTGTGGGGGAAAGCCCTTCTTTCCATTGTTGTTCGGCGGCTTGGGCTCCTCTTCGTCGTCGTTGTGCAGCCCCTTGTCTTTGTTTTCGGCCCTTAACTTGCCTGCCTGCTTGAACACCCAACAATCCCTGTTACTGTGATTGGCTGGCCATTCGGGGGTGCCATGTATCTGGCACAAGCGATCGAGTATTCGGCCCAAACTGGATGGGCCCTGAGTATTCTTTTTGAATGGCTTTTTCCGCTGACCGGATTTATAGCCTTTGAATCCGGCATTGACTGCCGTGTCTTCATTGTTGTCGCTGCTAACGCGGCGTTTTTGCTTATTCCGACGTGTCCTGCCACTTTTGTCCTTGGTATCCGAATTACCAGGGTTCTTTGATAAGTTGTTACTGCGAGCTAGCCAGCTGTCTTCTCCCATGCAAAAGTGGGTCATGAGTGTCGTGAGGGCTGCCATAGATTTCGGCTTTTCCTGTCCCAGGTGCCGGGCAAGCCATTCGTCGCGAATGTTATGCTTGAAGGCTGCTAGGGCCTCTGCATCCGGACAGTCGACTATCTGGTTTTCTTTGTTAGGAACTGTGTCCAGAATTGTCTAGCCGATTCCTCTGGCTACTGAATTATGTGGCTTAAGTCGCCGGCATCCGGTGGTCGCACGTAGGTGCCCTGGAAGTTGTCGAGGAATGCGGCTTCCAGGTCCTCCCAAGAACCGATTGAGTCTGCTGGCAAGCTGTTAAGCCAATGCCGGGCCGATCCTTTAAGTTTGAGCGGGAGGTATTTGATGGCGTGTAGATCATCACCGCGTGCCATGTGGATGTGAAGGAGATAATCCTCGATCCATACCGCCGGATCTGTTGTGCCATCGTATGATTCGATGTTTACGGGTTTGAAACCCTCTGGGATTTTATGATCCATTACTTCATTCGTGAAGCATAGCGGGAGTGCGGCGCCTCTGTACTGGGCTATATCACGACGCAGCTCGAAAGAGCTTTGTCTGTTGTGTTCGGCCCGGCCGGATTTGTTGTATCCGGAGTGAAGATCATCGTCACGTGCCGTAGGGCACCTGCGCGATCCGTAGATCGATCTTGTTTGTCTTGCCTTATCCTCCAGTACGTCTTGCAGGTCTGGCGCATTTTCCCGTGCCTTAGTTGAGTGGCATCGGGGCATGGCTTGGGTGGAGGGCCGAGAGGCCTCTCTATCGCGGCCGCGAGGTGGCCGGTCTGCCATGTCATGCGCTGGTGATGTAGGTGCTCCCTCCTCTGATCGGGGTAGCGGCCTGCACTTTGGGTAACTCTTGGAGGGGCGTTCGAGTTCATACTCTTCGGCCGCAAGGACTTCAGTCCATCTGTCAGCTAGCAAATCTTGGGCAGCTCTAAGCTGCTGCTGCTTTTTCTTGAGGCTGCTTGCCGTGGCTAAAAGCCTGCGTTTAAAATGCTCTTGTTCGGCGGGGTCTGATGGTATGACAAATTCGTCGTCATCGAGGCTTGCCTCGTCTTCGGAGGGAGGCATATAGTTATCATCCTCGACCTCTCGGTCTGCCGCTCTCTCATGAGGGCTGGCTTCTCCATCTTCCTGTGCCGAATCTTGCTGAGGTGGGTGTTCTTAGGCGCTATCCGGGGTAGTATTATCTCCCGTGCCGGAATCACCGTTTTTTCTTTGGCGGGATTTAGAGCGGCGCCGCTGACGCCGGCGCTTTGGATGTTTCTTGGGGGTGTCATCCCCCACTGTTCCATCGCCATCTCCATCTTTTGGAGTATCCACCATATATATGTCATATGACGAGGTGGCTTTCCAGCGCCCTACAGGTGCTGGTTCCTGTTCGTCTCCTACATCGTCGTCCATACCGTCGATGTCTTCGGAGCCGAAGTCAAGCATGTCGGTTAAATCGTCGACAGTGGCTACAAAGTGGCTGGTGGGTGGGCTTTGAATTTCTTCGTAGTCCGTATCCCATCCTCGCTGACCGTAATCCGGCCAGGGCTCTCCTGATAAAGAGAGAGACTTAAGAGAATTCAGGATGACGCCAAAAGGCGAGTGCTGAAAGATGTCTGCAGCAGTGAACTCCATTATCGGCGCCCAATCGGATTCGATCAGCAGGGGTGCGGGGGGTTCGGAGTCCGGGGAGGAGTCCGGATCCTCGGAGTCCCGGGTCATGTAGAGTGCGGGGCTAGCGTTTGGCTCGATCGCCTTTGAGATCACAGCCCCCGAGGTGACGTCCAACCGCTCGTCCTCGATTGGCGCAATAGGCTCCGAGTTAGGGGTCGGAACCGATGCGTGTGCGGCCTCCAGGACAGCGTCCGGAGGCAGAGCTAGATCATGCCCCTAGAGATAGTGCGGCACGCTTGGCCGTGGCTCGAACCCGTCGAAGATCAAGTCTCCGCGGATGTGAGCCGTGTAGTTTAAGCTTCCAAACCTGACTTGATGGCCAGGGGCGCAGCTTTCGATCTGCTCCAAGTGGCCAAGCGAATTGGCCCGCAGAGCGAAGCCGCCGAAGACGAAGATCTGTCCGGGGAGAAAGGTCTCACCCTGGACTGCATCGTTGTTGATGATCAAAGGAGCCATCGGGCCTAAAGGCGATGACACAGAGGAACTCTCAATGAAAGCACTAATGTCGGTGTCAAAACCAGCGGATCTCGGGTAGGGGGTCCCGAACTGTGCGTCTAGGCCGGATGGTAACAGGAGGCAGGGAACACGATGTTTTACTCAGGTTCGGGCCCTCTCAATGGAGGTAAAACCCTATGTCCTGCTTGATTAATATTGATGATATGGGTAGTACAAGAGTAGATCTACCACGAGATCAAGGAGGCTAAACCCTAGAAGCCAGCCTATGGTATGATTGTTGTATATGGAGTTGCTGTCCTACGGACTATAACCCTCCGGTTTATATAGACACCGGATAGGGTTAGGGTTACATAGAGTCAGTTACAATGGTAGGAGATCTTGAATATCCGCATCGCCAAGCTTGCCATCCACGCCAAGGAAAGTCCCATCCGGGCACGGGACGAAGTCTTCAATCTTGTATCTTCATAGTCCAGGAGTCCGGCTGAAGGTATAGTCCGGCTACCCGAACACCCCCTAATCCAGGACTCCCTCAAAGGGTGTCATACTTAGTATGAAGTCCCTGAAGACTTTCAGCCAAAGCTTTTGACTGATCCATTTCTTCACCCAACATATCATCGCTCTTGTTTAGAATATAGTGAACTTTTTCCAAAGCTCTTTGTTGTTTAGTGGCAAGGGAAGCAAGTTTGACATAGCTGGGTCCAAATTCACCACCAGATTCATCATCACTAGACTTGGATAGGTAGCATTGAGTTACCTCAGCATCTTTTGCCATAAGGCATGATGCAGAAGATGATGATTCTGGTTCGAATGTCATCGCTTTGAGAGATTCCTTGAAGTCCTCAAACCAAGGTTCATGACAGGTTCGATGACCTTCATAGACCTCAGAGAGACGGTCCCAGATGAGCTTCGCATGATCAAGATGCATGATATTCCTGAAGTAGTTTTGTGACAGACTGGAGTAGATGACATCCTTCGCCGTGAGGTTGAGAAGAGTGTACTTGCGAATGTCATCAGCTTCCGCCATCTTGCATAGATCGGTCAGACCAATCTCAGTGACGGTCCATAGCTCATTGTTCATCGCCATGAGGCGTTTCTTCATCATGGCCTTCCACCGTGGATACTCGTGACCGTCAAAGATGGGGCATGTCACTTTTGTCATACCTGCGGTCGACATAACTAAAACTCCAGGTGGTTAAACAAAAATTACACAGAACAAGGGATAACCTTGCTCTAATACCAATTGAAAGTGCGTTATATCGACTAGAGGGGGGTGAATAGGCGATTTTTATGAAATTCTTCACTGAGGAATTTGCCGGTGAGGAAATTCCTTAGTGAAGAACTACTAGCAGCGGAATAAGTACTCAAAAGTAAACATAACAGAATACAAGCATAGTCAGCATGATGAAAAGAAGACAGGCACAGAGTACAGGAAGTGTAATCACAGGATAACACAAGATGAAGACAAACAGACTGAAGAAATTGAACTGAGGAAATTGAGAAAGTCTTCAGTCAAAGTCTTGAAACACAGATATGAACAAACACACAACACAGTTATGAGGAAATGAAAGAGTTGAGGGAATAGAACCAGTAAGCTTGGTGAAACAATGATTTGGTAGACCAGTTCCAACTGCTACCTCAGTTGTACGTCTGGTTGGAGCAGCTGAGTATTTAAACTCGAGGACACACAGTCCTGAACACGCAGCTCAGGACACCCAGTCCTCACCGTATTCTCCTTGAACTAAGGTCACACAGACTGTCAGGACCCTGACTCAATGCCACATCGATCTAGCATGTAACACCTCATATCACTTTGCGGCCTCACGCACGGTATTCCCACAGGTGTCGCCTTACCTTTGCCCGGGACCGTTTGCGCCTTTTGGCACACGTATATGATAGTGTCGCTAGCATCCATATGATAAGGAGCCCGGGCTGACATGGCTAGTCGTAAACCCAAAGTGGCACAAACTTACAGGGACAGGCATCCATGACCCAGCATCGAACGTGTCGGTCATCAGCGAGTGAATCCACGCTGTAGCACTGGGCTAGCAGGACTCTGGTATTCATCGCGTGACATTTCCCCGAAGGGACAGACACAGGAACGAAGAAGGACACATGCCGGCCAGCCTAAGTGTTCCGGAGCAGTAGCAAGCTACCATGGCTCAGTGGAAACACTAGGAGACATTTCCCGGTAAGAGAGGTTACTAAGAATAAACAACTAGATAGTCAGATCCCACACATACCAAGCATTTCAATAACATACACACAATATGCTCGATATGTGCAAATACAACATGGCATCACAACATGACTCTATAACTCAAGTATTTAATCAATAGGCTCCGAGGAGCGAGATATTACAAACAGGGGTCTCATGACCCAACATTCAGAGCATACATATCAAAGCACAAGCGGAAGCTATCATGTCTGAGTACAGACATCAATAAATGAAAAAGGCTGAGAAGCCTGACTATCTACCAAATCCTGCCGAGGCACAAGACCGTAGCTGAGGTAACAAGCTAAACGTCGAAGTCCACGTGGAACTACTAGCGAGACCGAAGTCTCTCTGCAAAAACATAAATTAAGCAACGTGAGTACAAATGTACCCAGCAAGACTTACATCAGAACTAACTACATATGCATCATTATCAACAAAGGGGGTGGTGAAGTTTAACTGCAGCAAGCCAGCTTTGACTCGGTGGCTATCCTGAACTACGACTGCAAGCGACTCTTTGAGGTGGCGCACACGAGTCCACATATTCACCATATCAATACACCACTATGGATCCGCTCCCGTCTCCCTACGAGAACGCCATCCATAGCACTCACGCTTATCTTGCGTATTTTAGAGTATCCACTTTCACTTGTCTATGAACTGATATAAGCAACCCAGAAGTCCTTTTCCGCGGACACGGCTATTCGAATAGATGATGTTAACCCTGCAGGGGTGTACTTCTTCGTACATGTTTCCACCACTTAGCGTCTGCACACGACATGTGCTCGGCAGACTTCAAGCGAAAGCCGACGTGGGTGTAGACCACGACCTACCTAAACACTCAAGTCTCTAGTCCAGGTTTATCGCCTATTCGGGTTCCATCCATGAGGAGATCCGGCCGGAGTTTCGCTCACAGCCCCAAACGATGTGAACAGGGTTCCGTGACACCAAACGGGCGCCCGGTATACCCGGCCACGTGCCTACCGCATCACAGCCCACCCCTCCGGTCAGCGCTGTGCATGGCCTCCAGCATACTACAAACACCAGAAACTACTTGCAACTCCTGGACAGAGGATTTGGGTGAATAAGAAGTCGAGCGGGGTCATATTTCAGGGCCCAATGTATGGTAGTAGCTGAATCATGGATCACAAACACAGAACTCAGTTCCTAAGGACGGCTGCAATGAGACAACCCACCATGTACTCCTACATGGCCTCTCACCGCTACCTTTACCAAATCGTGTTCACACACTTAGCTCACACACAGTAGGACATGTTCACACGCCTCTGATTCATCCCCTATGAATCAGACCTGACTCAACTCTAAGCAGTAGCAGGCATGACAAACAAACATGAATGAGTAGGCACAACAGGGCTCAAACAACTCCTACTCATGCTAGTGGGTTTCGTCTATTTACTGTGGCAATGACAGGTCATGCAAAGGATAAAGGGGTTCAGCTACCGCAGCAAGTAACAGATGAATCGGTGTTGTCCTAATGCATTAAAAGAGAGCAGGAGCGAGAGATTAGGATTGTATCGGAATGAACAAGGGGGTTTTGCTTGCCTGGCACTTCTGAAGATAACATTGAGTCTTCATCAGTGTCAACGATCACAACGTCGGAACATCGTCTACCGGGAGGGAATAGATACCGGCAACAAAGAAGAAATACAATCAATGCAATGCACAATATGATGCATGCTCATGACATGGCAATATGAATGTGTTTTGAGCTAATGCAACTAGCAACAGATTAAATGAAGTTGGTTTGAATACAAGATTCAAATTCAAACTCCATATGTGATTATTCAAATGCCATTTAATTGATTTGTGCTAAACAGCAGCTATAAGTTGTTCTAACATGCATGAAAATGGTACAGATGGATTCCTTGAATTTTTCTGATAATTTTTCATATATAAATTATTTAATTTGGAGTTACGGTTGAATTTCTATGAATTATTGAAGTTTAGGGCATTTTCTGAAATTTCCTGAATAATATAAATCCAGAAATGAATTATGGCGTCAGCACCACGTCATTGTGACGTCAGCAGGGTCAACTGGGCGCCCCAGGTCAAACCTGACGTGTGGGGGCCACATGTCAGTGACACAGGAGCTAACCCCGGTCAAACCCAGCGCTGACTGGGGTTTGACCAGGGGTGGGGCACACTGTCAGTGGCCTAGGGGGTTGGTTAGTGCGTCATTAGTGGCTAATGACAGCGCCACGTCACTGGCCACCGGAGTTCGGCCGGCGGCGACCCGAAACGCGGCGGATGTTCACCGGGGTTGCGCTACGGGCGGCGGCTGGACGCGCGAAGGCCACCAGAAGGTAGCCCGTACACGGCCGCACCTAGCTGGCTGCACGAGGGGCCGCGGGGTGGCCGGAGACGACGGCGGCGAGCACTTCCGCGGTGGTCGGAGTTCGGGCTGGGGCAGGGACGCGGCTGCAGCGCTCGAGCGAGCAAGCGGAGTGGAGAAGCATCCTCCTGGAGGCGCCAGGAGCGTGTCAGTGCCCCTGGTGCGAGCAGGAGAGGCTCGGGAACGCGGGCTCGCCGGCCATGGCGGACGGCGGCCTTGGGTGACCTCGGGGCTACGGCTAGAGGGCGGGAGCAAGCAGGGGGGGCAGAGGGGAAATGCTCAGGGGCTCACGGTGAGTTCGAAGAGAGGGTCGGCGTGCTCGGGGAGGCGGCGGAGACGGCGAATCGGGCCGGCGATCTTCGATGCCCGTCGGTGAAGATGGCGGCAATGGCGTCACTGCAGGGCTCCTGGTGTTGCTTGGAGCGGTGGGGAGGAAGAGTAGGTCGAGGCAGAGCTTTGGGAGGCGTCGGGGAGGCGAGGCGATGGTTGTGGCCGCGGCGAACGGCGTCGGTGGCGACGGGGCTCTGCTCGGTGGAAGAGAGAGGGAGCCAGAGAAGGGGGGGGGAGAAGGCACGGGGAGAGTGCGAGGCCTGGGAGGGTGCGTGGTGTCGCGGACGGGGTCCAGGGCGACGAGAGGAAGCAGGAGGTGGCCAGGGGAAGCAGGAGGTGGCCGAGGCCTCTCGGGCGCGCGCCACGCCTCGGTCCTTCTGGCGAGGAGGAAGACGACAGGGGGAGTGGAGATGGGCTGGGCAATGCTGGGCCAGGTAAGTGGGCGCCAGGTAACTTCCTTCTCTCTCTCTCTTTTATTTCTTTTCTATTTCTGTTATTTTGTTTTTGATTTGATTTAAAATACCAAATCATTTTATAAAATCCTGGAAACAATTGTGGGTGCTTTCTGAATTATTTCAGTGACCCTTAACAATTTCCAACATTTATTTGAACATTTAAATTATTTATAGTATTTAAATGCCCAAGGTCAAATACAATAGGATTTAATTCAAAAATCCAGAATGGCCTAGAAATATGTGCATCATTGATGGCAGGGGTTTTCACCTTAAACAAAAATAATGAACTTTTATAAAGGGCATTCTGGGTTTATTGAAAATATTTTTATTTTGATCCTAATTGCATTTTATTTAGTGCTAGGGTTTGTCATCCCCATTTCAAGTTTCATAAAATTTAAACATGTTGCATGGATGCTAAAGCAAAAACAAATAAGGGCTGATCTGGGGCTGTGACAGCTCACCCCCACTAAAGAAAAATCTCGTCCCGAGATTCAAGCGTAGGGTAAGGTGAAGGGGGAACGCAAACTAGTACAATCTCCACGATCCAGGTTGCACTTCAACTGAACGTTGATTTGTTCACCATCATTTTCTCGAAGTCTTGCTCTGAGAACTCCAACTAACATGACAACGAGAGGAAAGGAAAGACCCTAAAAGAATGGTTCTTCTCGAAGGTCGAACAACTCAGGATTAACTCATGGAATGAGACATAGCAACATCTCTCGAGCTGAGAGACGAAGCACACATCGATAAGAATGGAGTGAGGCAGATGACGAAGGTTCACTAGGTAGACAACAATTTCACGCTTAAGAAGGTGGTAAATGATTGTCAACGTAGCGAGGAGTTTGAGTTGCCATGATACCATAACGATGCACCTTAGGGAAGGTGACTCGTAGAAATATCCCCTTAAGTGGCAAAAAGAATTACCTTTGATTCAAAGATCCTTGAAACTCTTTATACCAGCTTAAGGCGAATCATAATCGATCATTTAGAGGGGTTCGGTAGAATGGCATACCCGAACTTGGATGATGTGGATTACCTTGTTGAAGTCAACGTAATGGATGAATTTGCTTATCACCGGAAATGGAAGAGACCCATGGTAGAATGGCACATTGGCGGTGCAGGCTGGGAACAAAATGCAAATGCTGGGAATGATTCTGGTAACTGGGGAAGAACCCAACAATAAAGAGTGAATTCACTGTTTGAAAAGGTCATAGCATTGCCGAGGAAACTGAGAGGAATCCCAGTTAGTGCCGATGATATCACGTAGCGCTTGTGCGTGCTCTCAAGAACTTGAGCATTCCCACAATCATCAAGGTTTTACCAATATCTGTGTCAAGGATCCTGGCAACACAACTTGCTACCATGATGAATGATTATGGATGATGCAGATGCAAAGGAAGATAACACTTCCTTAGATTTCACCCTTGGCGGGGCCAAGGAAATAAAATCTGGATGATCGACCGAGAGACATTTAGCACTCCGCTTCTAATGTTCTCCTTGATGTGCTAGTGTAACCCATTCATAGATATGGTTTGATATCTAGAACATCAAGTAAAAAGGTCGGACTTCGGGATCTCAAAATCCATAGGGGCAACTAGGGAGTAAATCCTACGAAATCCCTATGGGGAGGTGGCCAACTTCCTCAATCAAGATATTATAATAACAGGTCTCCCGGCTAGGTGTGTTGGCCACGACATCCACTTTACCGGTTTTCGAGGGACCGATATTATAGTTCTTGGGAAATGTTCCAAACCATCATATCTGCCTGAGATTCAGATCTGGTTGGTGTCAGGATATTCCAGACTCATCGAGTCTAGGAAGAAAAACGAAAGTTTGCAACACAAATCGATGAGATGACGTTGCGAGATTCTCGGGAATGAACTACGATAGCAAGCTCCAAACATGAGCTGGTTCTGCTACTAACATGTGAACACGTTGTCCCAGACAAGCATGGCCACGTAGTAGTCTTATAATCAAACACTACCGAGTTCGGGTGGGGAACCATAATCGAGGATATCGAAGTCTTTACGCAAGTCCATGGATTAGATTCCAAGCATAGACTTCTTTTCCTTGAACAAGTCAATCAGTGGCTTAGTGTGCTAGGGACACATATAGAATGAAGGTTGCAAGTCTCCAGACTACAGAATACTTCGCACGTGTGCATGATGATTTGGGATGATTCCAAAGGAAACAAAACAATCTTTCTCAAATTCACGGCGGCAACTTTCACCAAATGCACGTGTATAAGAGGAAGTCACTCCTTTCATCAAACAAATACTTCATGAGCTAGCATGAAGAAAATGCTTTCAAAAGTTTCCAACACTAGCTTAATGTTCAACAACATCATGGAGGAGATAAGGATGTTGCCAATGGGCTCAACAACAATTCTTCCGGGTTTCCCTTTAAAAGGAATTCCATAGTTAAGTGAACAAGTGATAGCATTGGTCAGACCCGAAAGATATAATGGTGTATGCTCGAGGGATCAACCACGAGTAAGACAACATTACGAATATCGTTGGTTCTGGTCTGATTGGATGATAGCCCATACTCCAATCAAAGGTTAGATAAAAATGATAGGTCCAGCAACTGATCACAGGGACCAATCGATGAAGATATCATCTTTCGTCAACACATACTACACAAGAATATCCCTTTGGAACGAACTAAGTCAGGCAAGCTTTTATCTTCCAACTCTCCAAGTTGTTGTCTAGCTTAACCAACTAGCTCAGGGATATCCAACACAGATTCTTGGAGAAGGATGGTTCACAAGAAACCAACTTGATCACGAGCTCAACACAGCGGTCAGGTGACAACCTGGTAATACTTCCGAGAAGATCTTCGGAAAATCACGAACCACCGATATGTTACTAAGCTCGAGAACAATCTTACTTTTTGAGGCAAGACGATATGATCAATAGAGCGAAGATTTGAAATAATCCTAACTCATCGATCGAGGAGTGCACCGAGAACAAGGACTAGGTAGCATGATCAACCTTAGAATGATGATTCAAAACCAACACGCTAAGAATGAAATTATTGTCCATTAACTACCAAGCAACAAGGTTGCTAGGAGTATTGAATTCACACATCACGATTCACTTGTCGGCATTCCGGTTGCGACAACACGGAACCGAGGGATGAATAATGATGGCGAGAAGTATCACTACATCAAGAATTCACAAGAGCCGGTGCAATCCTCATGAAAATCCTGACATAAAGACGGTAATACTTCAGGGTAGAACAGAATCAAAAGCTGGGCTGGCATTTTGATCTGCGGAGCACAATTGCTTTGACCCAATCCTAGATATGGAAGAGGTACTGGAGTTTGTTTCTCCTATCATTCCGCGATAGAATGGCTTGACGGACCACAAGAGTAGTAGGCATCGATAAACGAACGCACGCATACTCTTGACTATCAATTGATAGACGAAGGTCAGTAGACAACTAAAGAGGGACAACTCAAAGGAACATATAACTTTCTGAGTTGTGGATGCATAAATTAGTATGTCGAACCAAGTTCAACATAATTCTTCCGGATAACCCATGCAGAAAGGTTGAGCTGGCAGAGTCACAATATAGCATGGAGAACTCATCGAGAGCGCTCTTGTTGTCATCTTTTGGTTCAGAAGAACTCCTGCCAAGAATGATTCATGGTAATTGGAAGAAGGATGTACCATGAACCTCGAAGACTATCGCAAAGGTTACTATTATCCTAAAGGAACTAGCAACACTATCAACATGATGTAAGTAGGATGGATCTCGGGTTCAAAACCCAGGAATAGAATACCTACTCCTAAGTAGCATCACGGAATGCTTTCGAGAATAAAGGCCAGAATCATCACACTAGGACACAAATCATGGCTAGACCACTAGATGATCCCCTGAGACACCTAGGGTCATAATAATTATTCCAACATAAAGGTCGAGGCAGTAGAATACCTCAACTCAACAATTAGTGTGATTGAGCTGGCATAAAGGAGCATCGAAACCAGAGGGAAAGGATTTTGCAAATGCATCAGACTATTTAGAAACCTGGAATGACTCGGACAGCATAACGGCTGTAAATGCTCAGAAGAGATTTGAGACATTCACAAAAATGGTGGCATAACCACTCAGAAGCACAATATCAAGGTTTCGAGATCAACAATTAACATACGGAAGTAGTAGAAACTGAACTCAAGCTTAAATCCAACAATCTTATAAGTCTACGGATTAGTAACGCGTGATCCTGATAGAAAGAAGAGATAGCCTAGCTCTTAATCCCCGTAGGAAAGATAAGATGACTCAGATCAGAAGGGCATGAGGTATAAGGAGTAAAAAGAGCCTTACGTTCCATCCCACAATCAATTCCCTTATATAACTAAAGAATTTCTAGACTCAACTTCGACCAGTTTGGCTTGGTAATCCTACAGGCAGTCAAGCTCTAATACCAACGCTATCAGGACCCTGACTCAATGCCACATCGATCTAGCATGTAACACCTCATATCACTTTGCGGCCTCACGCACGGTATTCCCACGGGTGTCGCCTTACCTTTGCCCGAGACCGTTTGCGCCTTTTGGCACACGTATATGATAGTGTCGCTAGCATCCATATGATAAGGAGCCCGGGCTGACATGGCTAGTCGTAAACCCAAAGTGGCACAAACTTACAGGGACAGGCATCCATGACCCAGCATCGAACGTGTCGGTCATCAGCGAGTGAATCCAGGCTGTAGCACTGGGCTAGCAGGACTCTGGTATTCATCGCGTGACATTTCCCCGAAGGGACAGACACATGAACGAAGAAGGACACATGCCGGCCAGCCTAAGTGTTCCGGAGCAGTAGCAAGCTACCATGGCTCAGTGGAAACACTAGGAGACATTTCCCGGTAAGAGAGGCTACTAAGAATAAACAACTAGATAGTCAGATCCCACACATACCAAGCATTTCAATAACATACACACAATATGCTCGATATGTGCAAATACAACATGGCATCACAACATGACTCTATAACTCAAGTATTTAATCAATAGGCTCCGAGGAGCGAGATATTACAAACAGGGGTCTCATGACCCAACATTCAGAGCATACATATCAAAGCACAAGCGGAAGCTATCATGTCTGAGTACAGACATCTATAAATGAAAAAGGCTGAGAAGCCTGACTATCTACCAAATCCTGCCGAGGCACAAGACCGTAGCTGAGGTAACAAGCTAAACATCGAAGTCCACGTGGAACTACTAGCGAGACCGAAGTCTCTCTGCAAAAACATAAATTAAGCAACGTGAGTACAAATGTACCCAGCAAGACTTACATCAGAACTAACTACATATGCATCATTATCAACAAAGGGGGTGGTGAAGTTTAACTGCAGCAAGCCAGCTTTGACTCGGTGGCTATCCTGAACTACGACTGCAAGCGACTCTTTGAGGTGGCGCACACGAGTCCACATATTCACCATATCAATACACCACTATGGATCCGCTCCCGTCTCCCTACGAGAACGCCATCCATAGCACTCACGCTTATCTTGCGTATTTTAGAGTATCCACTTTCACTTGTCTATGAACTGATATAAGCAACCCAGAAGTCCTTTTCCGTGGACACGGCTATTCGAATAGATGATGTTAACCCTGCAGGGGTGTACTTCTTCATACATGTTTCCACCACTTAGCGTCTGCACACGACATGTGCTCGGCAGACTTCAAGCGAAAGCCGACGTGGGTGTAGACCACGACCTACCTAAACACTCAAGTCTCTAGTCCAGGTTTATCGCCTATTCGGGTTCCATCCATGAGGAGATCCGGCCGGAGTTTCGCTCACAGCCCCAAACGATGTGAACAGGGTTCCGTGACACCAAACGGGCGCCCGGTATACCCGGCCACGTGCCTCCCGCATCACAGCCCACCCCTACGGTCAGCGCTGTCCACGGCCTCCAGCATACTACAAACACCAGAAACTACTTGCAACTCCTGGACAGAGGACAAGGGTGAATAAGAAGTCGAGCGGGGTCATATTTCAGGGCCCAATGTATGGTAGTAGCTGAATCATGGATCACAAACACAGAACTCAGTTCCTGAGGACGGCTTCAATGAGACAACCCACCATGTACTCCTACATGGCCTCTCACCGATACCTTTTACCAAATCGTGTTCACACACTTAGCTCACACACAGTAGGACATGTTCACACACCTCTGATTCATCCCGGATGAATCAGACCTGACACAACTCTAAGCAGTAGCAGGCATGACAAACAAGCATGAATGAGTAGGCACAACAGGGCTCAAACAACTCCTACTCATGCTAGTGGGTTTCATCTATTTACTGTGGCAATGACAGGTCATGCAAAGGATAAAGGGGTTCAGCTACCGCAGCAAGTAACAGATGAATCGATGTTGTCCTAATGCAGTAAAAGAGAGCAGGAGCGAGAGAGTAGGATTGTATCGGAATGAACAAGGGGGTTTTGCTTGCCTGGCACTTCTGAAGATAACATTGAGTCTTCATCAGTGTCAACGATCACATCATCGGTATCACGTCTATCGAGAGGGGACAAATACCGGTAACACAGAAGGAAACATAATCAATGCAATGCACAATATGATGCATGATCATGACATGGCAAAATGAATGTGTTTTGGGCTAATGCAACTAGCCACAGATTAAATGAAGTTGGTTTGTGTCAGGTCCCCGACTCGATGTCACATCGATCTAGCTGGTAACACCTTATATCACTCTGCGGCCTCACGCACGGTATCCCCACGGGTGTCGTCTTACCTTTTCCCGGGACCGTTTGCGCCTTTTGGCTCACGTATATGATAGTGTCGCTAGCATCCATATGATAAAGAGCCCGGGCTGACATGACTAGTCGTAAACCCAAAGTGGCACAGACTTACAGGGACAGGCATCCATGACCCAGCTTCGAACGTGTCGGTCATCAGCAAGTGGGTCCGGGCTGTAGCACTGGGCTAGCAGGACTCCGGTAAACCGGGCTGTAGCGGGCTAACAGGACTCCGGTACTCAAAGCGTGACATTTCCCCGAAGGGACAGACACAGGAACGAAGAAGGACACATGCCGGCCAGCCTAAGTGTTCCAGAGCAGTAGCAAGCTACCATGGCTCAGCGGTAACACTAGGAGACATTTCCCGGTAAGAGAGGCTACTAAAGATAAACAACTAGATAGTCAGATCCCACACATACCAAGCATTTCAATAACATACACACAATATGCTCGATATGTGCAATACAACATGGCATCACAAAATGACTCTACGACTCAAGTAGTTTATTCAATAGGCTCCAAGGAGCGAGACATTACAAACATGGGTCTCATGACCCAACAATCAGAGCATACAAGTCAAGGCACAAGCGGAAGCTATCATGTCTGAGTACAGACATCTATAACTGAAAAAGGCTGAGAAGCCTGACTATCTATCAGATCCTGCCGAGGGCACAAGATCGTAGCTGAGGTAACAAGCTAAACGTCGAAGACCAAGCGGAACTACTAGTGAGACTGAAGTCTCTCTGCAAAAACATAAAATAGGCAAACGTGAGTACAAATGTACCCAGCAAGACTTACATCAGATCTATCTACATATGCATCATTATCAACAAGGGGGTGGTGGAGTTTAACTGCAGCAAGCCAGCTTTGACTCGGTGGCTATCCTGAACTACGACTGCAAGTAACTCTTTTGAGGTGGCGCACACGAGTCCACATATTCACCATATCAATACACCACTATGGATCCGCTCCCGTCTCCCTACGAGAACGCCATCCATAGCACTCACGCTTATCTTGCGCATTTTAAAGTATCCACTTTCACTTGTCTATGAACTGATATAAGCAATCCAGAAGTCCTTTTCCGTGGACACGGCTATTCGAATAGATGATGTTAACCCTGCAGGGGTGTACTTCTTCATACATGTTTCCACCACTTAGCGTCTGCACACGACATGTGCTCGGCAGACTTCAAGCGAAAGCCGACGTGGGTGTAGACCACGACCTACCTAAACACTCAAGTCTCTAGTCCAGGTTTATCGCCTATTCGGGTTCCATCCATGAGGAGATCCGGCCGGAGTTTCGCTCACAGCCCCAAACGATGTGAACAGGGTTCCGTGACACCAAACGGGCGCCCGGTATACCCGGCCACGTGCCTACCGCATCACAGCCCACCCCTCCGGTCAGCGCTGTGCACGGCCTCCAGCATACTACAAACACCAGAAACTACTTGCAACTCCTGGACAGAGGATTTGGGTGAATAAGAAGTCGAGCGGGGTCATATTTCAGGGCCCAATGTATGGTAGTAGCTGAATCATGGATCACAAACACAGAACTCAGTTCCTGAGGACGGCTGCAATGAGACAACCCACCATGTACTCCTACATGGCCTCTCACCGCTACCTTTACCAAATCGTGTTCACACACTTAGCTCACACACAGTAGGACATGTTCACACGCCTCTGATTCATCCCCTATGAATCAGGCCTGACTCAACTCTAAGCAGTAGCAGGCATGACAAACAAACATGAATGAGTAGGCACAACAGGGCTCAAACAACTCCTACTCATGCTAGTGGGTTTCGTCTATTTACTGTGGCAATGACAGGTCATGCAAAGGATAAAGGGGTTCAGCTACCGCAGCAAGTAACAGATGAATCGGTGTTGTCCTAATGCATTAAAAGAGAGCAGGAGAGAGAGATTAGGATTGTATCAGAATGAACAAGGGGGTTTTGCTTGCCTGGCACTTCTGAAGATAACATTGAGTCTTCATCAGTGTCAACGATCACAACATCGGAACATCGTCTACTGGGAGGGAACAGATACCGGCAACAAAGAAGAAATACAATCAATGCAATGCACAATATGATGCATGCTCATGACATGGCAATATGAATGTGTTTTGAGCTAATGCAACTAGCAACAGATTAAATGAAGTTGGTTTGAATACAAGATTCAAATTCAAACTCCATATGTGATTATTCAAATGCCATTTAATTGATTTGTGCTAAACAGCAGCTATAAGTTGTTCTAACATGCATGAAAATGGTACAGATGGATTCCTTGAATTTTTCTGATAATTTTTCATATATAAATTATTTAATTTGGAGTTACGGTTGAATTTCTATGAATTATTGAAGTTTAGGGCATTTTCTGAAATTTCCTGAATAATATAAATCCAGAAATGAATTATGGCGTCAGCACCACGTCACTGTGACGTCAGCAGGGTCAACTGGGCGCCCCAGGTCAAACCTGACGTGTGGGGGCCACACGTCAGTGACACAGGAGCTAATCCCGGTCAAACCCAGCGCTGACTGGGGTTTGACCAGGGGTGGGGCCCACTGTCAGTGGCCTAGGGGGTTGGTTAGTGCGTCATTAGTGGCTAATGACAGCGCCACGTCACTGGCCACCGGAGTTCGGCCGGCGGCGACCCGATACGCGGCGGATGTTCACCGGGGTTGCGCTACCGGCGGCGGCTGGACGCGCGAAGGCCACCAGAAGGTAGCCCGTACACGGCCGCACCTAGCTGGCTGCACGAGGGGCCGCGGGGTGGCCGGAGACGACGGCGGCGAGCACTTCCGCGGTGGCCGGAGTTCGGGCTGGGGCAGGGACGCGGCTGCAGCGCTCGAGCGAGCAAGCGGAGTGGAGAGGCATCCTCCTGGAGGCGCCAGGAGCGTGTCAGTGCCCCTGGTGCGAGCAGGAGAGGCTCGGGAACGCGGGCTCGCCGGCCATGGCGGACGGCGGCCTCGGGTGACCTCGGGGCTACGGCTAGAGGGCGGGAGCAAGCAGGGGGGGCAGAGGGGAAATGCTCAGGGGCTCACGGTGAGTTCGAAGAGAGGGTCGACGTGCTCGGGGAGGCGACGGAGACGGCGAATCGGGCCGGCGATCTTCGATGCCCGTCGTGAAGATGGCGGCAATGGCGTCACTGCAGGGCTCCTGGTGTTGCTTGGAGCGGTGGGGAGGAAGACTAGGTCGAGGCAGAGCTTTGGGAGGCGTCGGGGAGGCAAGGCGGTGGTTGTGGCCGCGGCGAACGGCGTCGGTGGCGACGGGGCTCCGCTCGGTGGAAGAGAGAGGGAGCCAGAGAAGGGGGGGGAGAAGGCACGGGGAGAGTGCGAGGCCTGGGAGGGTGCGTGGCGTCGCGGACGGGGTCCAGGGCGACGAGAGGAAGCAGGAGGTGGCCAGGGGAAGCAGGAGGTGGCCGAGGCCTCTCGGGCGCGCGCCACGCCTCGGTCCTTCTGGCGAGGAGGAAGACGACAGGGGGAGTGGAGATGGGCTGGGCCGTGCTGGGCCAGGTAAGTGGGCGCCAGGTAACTTCCTTCTCTCTCTCTCTTTTATTTCTTTTCTATTTCTGTTATTTTGTTTTTGATTTGATTTAAAATACCAAATCATTTTATAAAATCCTGGAAACAATTGTGGGTGCTTTCTGAATTATTTCAGTGACCCTTAACAATTTCCAACATTTATTTGAACATTTAAATTATTTATAGTATTTAAATGCCCAAGGTCAAATACAATAGGATTTAATTCAAAAATCCAGAATGGCCTAGAAATATGTGCATCATTGATGGCAGGGGTTTTCACCTTAAACAAAAATAATGAACTTTTCTAAAGGGCATTCTGGGTTTATTGAAAATATTTTTGTTTTGATCCTAATTGCATTTTATTTAGTGCTAGGGTTTGTCATCCCCATTTCAAGTTTCATAAAATTTAAACATGTTGCATGGATGCTAAAGCAAAAACAAACAAGGGCTGATCTGGGGCTGTGACACAGACCTCGTCCAATCACTCGTGGTAAGTCTTCAGGCGACTTCCAAACCTTCACAAACTTGGTTACTCAGCGATCCACAATTCCTCTTGGATGCTCTAGACCATGACGCCTAACCGTCTGGAAGAAGCACAGTCTTCAAAGGTAACAAGCGTCGGATCCACACAGGATCAATCTCTTCAGTGATGCTCAATCACTTGGGATTTGTAGGTGTTTGGTTTTTGGGTTTTTTTGGTTTTTCCTCACTTGATGATTTTCGCTCAAAGTCCTCAGAGGATGGGTTGCTCTCAAATGACAAGTGTCAGTTTCTCTCGGAGTAGCCAACTAGCTAGTGGTTGTAGGGGGCGGCTATTTATAGCCTAGGGAACAGCCCGACATGATAAGACATAAATCCCTTCAATGATATGACCGTTAGGTGGATAGATATTTTGGGACAGCTGGCGCATAGCACAGCAACGGTCAGAATTTTGAGTAGCAAAATCCTCAGGGCTATCATGTTCCTCACTGTGTAGGCAATCCGCACTGGCGAATTCCTAACTCCTCATTCAGGACAAATTCCTCAGAGACCAGAAGAAACTTCATCTCTGTCACTGAAGAAATTGACTGAACTGTATGAAATTTCCAATGGCTTCACTCGAAGGGATTGGTAGGTGTAGGATTTTGAGTTGAGCATCACATGGAAAGTCTTCATGAAAGTCTTCAAAAATATCAAGATCTTCAGTCGAAGATATTTATTTTTAGGGGTCGACTTTTCCTGTAAATATCAAACTCCTCATAGACTTATAGACCTGGGTACACTCACAAACGCATTAGTCCCTTAACCTATAAGTCTTCAATACACCAAAATCACTAAGGGGCACTAGATGCACTTACAGCAGAAAGCTGATTTTTGGACCGCGCTACAGGAAAATTTCACCTTCCCGCATGAGGAGGATCTGGAGAATCCAGTTAAAAAGCCAATGATCATGGCTTATGCTCTGAAGAAGATGGCTGAGCTATTCAGGAGGTGGAAGAATGAGCTGAAATCATCGTTTGTCGACCAAGACAAGACTCCATAATTCATCGGCCGATTTGAGAAGATCAAAGATCAGTGGCCCGCATTTGTCACCAAAAAGAAATCAGAGAGAGCAGCGAAGATGTCAGCGACAAACAAGAAAAATGCTGCAAAGAAGAAGCATCACCATCGCACGGGGTCAGGTGGCTACCTAAAATCCCGGCAGTTGTGGGACAAGGCTGAGAATGACCTCATTGCTAAAGGGATCAAACCAGAGACGGGATGCTGGCCAGACCGTTGCAGGACTTGGTTCTTCGGGATTGGGGGAAAATTCGACCCTGTAACAGGGAAGTGCGTTTGGACCAACGAATAGGTGAACACACCCATCGTGAAGCATCAGGAGTATATCAAAAAGGCGCAGCAAGGGACGTTCATTCCGGACAGAGAGAACGACGAGCTCATAGAGGCCCTCAGGAATCATGAGCACCCCGGACGGACATGAGGCACGCCAGGATCCCTTTCGTGGAAGGCTGGATTTCCCGACGCAGGCGGTTACAAATGCCGGGAGATGAAGAAGAAAAAGAAGCTGACCCAACTACAGGCGCTGCACGCAAGGGTACAAGCGCTAGAGGAACGAGACGACGCCCGTAGCGTGCGGCCTGCCGAAACTGGTACACCCGAAGCTACCCCACCATCTCAGCGGAGAAGCAGCATGGCTTCCACGGAGCTGCTTCAGGAGCCTGTCTTCACGGCTCCTGCTAGCTACCCCGTGGACTTAACCTCGGAGTCTCACAATTGCCACCTTATGACGCAATGGATGAATATGAAAGTCAAGGCGGCTGTTGGCTCTCTTGCATGTCCTGAACCTGGCGCAACTTTTCACTGCCGGCCGATTCCAGAAGGATATGCCAGGGTGATGGTCGATGAAATCACAGAAGGATTTGAGGACCTCCAGCTTGACCACCCTACGGGTGATGGGGAGACTCGGTTGGGTTCTGCTCTAAAGACTCCATGCCTATGGCGGAAGGAGCTCATCAACCTTCCGAATTGGATGTCTCCGCCTCCTCCTCCTCCTCCGGCGAGTCAGGGCACTCCGCCTCCTCCACCGCCTCCTCCTCCGGCGAGTGATCAGGGCACTCAGCCTCCTCCACCGGCGAGTCAGGGCACTCCGCCTCCTCCACCGCCTCCTCCTCCGGCGAGTGATCAGGGCACTCAGCCTCCTTCTCCGGCGTGTGGTGGCACTCCGCCTCCTTCTCCGCCTGCGCCATCGCGCCCGAGCAGCCACCAGCCTCCTTCTCCGGCGCGTGGTGGCACTCCGCCTTCTTCTCCGCCTGCGCCGGCGCACCCGAGCAGCCACCAGCCTCCTCCTTCTCCACCTCGCCAGCAAGGGAGGAAGAGACCCGCCGCCGCCCCGGCTGCTCTGGCCCGTCGTAGTCCTTCTCCTCCGCCTCGTAAGCAAGCACGAAAGACGACAGCCGCAGCTGCTCCGTCTGCTCCGGCGTCTAGCAGTACCGTCAGAGGTAGGCAATAGAGATTCGGTCCACCTCTCAAGCCTCTAGAGAAGTTACCATACGAGAGGACCGTTGAAGAAAATGCGAAGATCATGGAAAAAGAAGTGAATGACTTCTTTGAAGGGGTGAAAGCAAAGAGACATCCACCTCCGGAGGAGAAGTTAGATCGGGTGAAAGCAAAGCGCACACTCGATGCCCTGAGGAAACCACCAAAGTCTCCGCCGAAAACCAACTATGAGCGCATTACTGCAAAGGTATATATCGAAGCGGAGCGATTGGGAAATACTATAAGTGATCGAAGGTTAGCAAAACGACGAGTTGGGAAAAAAATTGCCCAGCTCGGCGAACAAGCGAACCAATCGTGCCCCCACTCAAGGTGTTTAGCGATATCGTCAATAATGATCCGGGGATGGTGCCCGGTTATAGCAATCTTAAAGATTACCTGCCCGACGATGTACATTATGATTTCTTGGAGGTGGAAGAACACCAATACCGTTACGGGAAGCCTCTTGTCAAAGATGAAAAATCTCTAACAATGACGATGCGAAGATTCCATGATTGGTACATGGAAACCTGCAGAGAGTCTGGGGGACGAATACTTTGTATCTGAGAGTTAAATAGGAGCACGACCTCATTGGAATTGATTTGTTGACTGTTCCATTTGAGAAGTTCTTCCAGTGGTTCAATCAAAAGGCCCTCGATAAATTAACAGTCACTTGCGACTGTCTATAAGTACTACTTCTGTCATTAAGTCTCTATATATAGCTCAGCTCTTTCATTGCATGTATATATGATTATCCTCACTATATTATGCAGATTGAAGATCGTCGAGTGCAGAAAAGAAGAAATGTATGATATTGGGTTCATTAACCCAAATCTCATAGATAAATTTGAGGTTGAAAAGAACGCCAATGATGCTAAGGCCAACTTGCTCAAATCATTGATCGTAAATCCAAACAAAGATAAAATACTCTTTCCTTACAACTTTGAGTGAGTGTTACTATCTTGTGCATATTCGGTTTCCCTTATTACTCGAGCGAGGTTATAGTAATGTAATTAATGAGTTATGCATGTGTGCGCAGCTTCCACTATATTCTCCTGGAGATTAAGCTTGACCAGGGACTAGTAACCATCTTAGACTCGAGACGAAAATCTCCCGAGACCTATGCGGACATGACTAAAATGCTCGAGAAGTAAGTTCAATCGATCATTATCGCACCATATCGGCAACTTTTTGTTCATTTCTTGATATCAAGTAATTGTTTTCTTTGTCTCGCAGGGTTTGGAAAGTAATCACCACACAAGCTTCGGGACTGCTAGGGGAGCTGCGATGGACATACCTGAAAGTAAGTAGTACTAGCTAGCTAGTTCCGCGCATCTCAATCCCGTTGATTCTAGCTGCTTTCATCAATGCCATTTATAATGCTTCATTATCAGTTTGATTGACCTCTATTTCTTGTAAAGTGCTTGTGGCAGGAACAAGGGAATGATTTCTGTGGATACTACGTGTGGAGTTCATCTACAACGCGACTTGCAAAGATAAGCGGGGCTACTCTAAAAGACAATTTGATGTGCGTAAGCAATAATATTCACAATTTCATTTTATTACACCATCATTTCTGTTGAGTTTCATTCATATATATGTATTAACCCCCTTCTTCAAATTAGACGTGGGAGATGCGGAATGAACTCCTACCAGAAGATCGCATGAAAGCAATTCAAGAGGAATTTTTAGTGGGATTATTTCTTGACCACGTCATCAATAAAGCCGGAGAATACCATGTGGAACTTGATTTCAGATGCTAGGGGATTGTAACAGATCTTACATATTGTATATGTATGTAGCCAGTAGCATCGAATAGATAATACGAAAACTTGTTGTTCGACCAATCTCTCAGAGAAGGAGAGGTCGATCACTTCTCTCGGTATGCATGATGAACTTCTGTACTTAATGTTTTCCTTCATTTTCTTACTAGGTAGCATGTCGAGGGCCTCTCTATACGTATAGTACGTAGCGTCGACCAAGCACGGAGATAAGAGAGGACACTTCTATCTATTAATTAATTAGCTACCTAACACAATATATGAAACACCTTAATTAACCATACAAAAAACCCAAATCCACCCCCCCCTTTCACAAAAGAAACAAAAACCGTAGCCCCTGAACAGCTGACGCATGGATGCCTATTGGTCCCGGTTGGTGCCACCAACCGGGACTAAAGGCCCTCCCGCCTAGGCTCGCCACAGCGGCCACGTGGAGGCCCATCTGTCCCGATTCGTATAAGAACCGGGACTAAAGGCCAAGGGCATTAGTAACGACCCTTTAGTCCTAGTTCCGCAACCGGGACAGATGGGCCTTATGAACCGGGACAAATGGCCCTTTTTCTACTAGTGGAGAGAGAAGCCAGATCATTGCATGGCACCTGTATGTGAGAAAGAGTGTGTCTTTAGGCAGCCCCCTCCACCCCTATTTATAGGCCAAGCCCAAAGGTGGCATCTCCAAGAAGCCAAGGGGATAATACAAAAGGCCCTCAAGGTGGCTTCTCCAAGAAGCCAAGCAAAAAAGCACTTTCACTATTCATGACGATATTTTTCAGCGTCCATTCGAACTGAAAATATTTATGTCGGCTCAGAACATTTCTAGTATCCACTAAAATAATTTTCAATGTGTTCCAAAACAATTTCGGTTTAGTGACTTTCATCTGCGCAAAGCAAACAAGAATGCGTTTTTACTATTCATGAAGACAATTTTTTGCGTCCATTAAATCCTAAAATATTTCTATGTGTCTTAGAATAATTCCAGTACCCACTAAAATGATTTTGGATTCATTCCGAAACAATTTCAGATTAGTGAATTTCATCTGCGAAAAGCAAACAAACCGGTACCGGCAGCTCCGGAACATTTCCGGTGTTATCCCAAAAATTCCCAGAAGTTTCCACAATAATTCTGCACCCTCCAAGAATTATCACGCGTGTCCTCAAACCAATTTAACTAAATGGTATATGCCGAAACAACTTTTCGGTTTTACGAAACTATTTCGCTATTCTCTCTCCGGAACTCTTCCATTGTCTTCGAAACTTTTTCAGCAAATTTCTCTCAGACTCCCTGTCTAGTATTCAGTAGATAGATGACCCTTAAGCGTGTGGCCCTATAGGTTCGGTGAAGCATAGACAGGACCAGAATACTTTCCAGTCAATGGTCAACATCGGAGCCATGGACACCCATATTGACCCCTATACCCACACGAATGAATATTAGAGTGAACCTCCAGATGCCGTGTGCTATTCCTGTTGCATCGTAATATGTTACAAATACCCGAGGTGAGACATGTTGGCATCCCGTGGATCAACAACTTGTCCACTACGCCAGTTACCATGTTACCGGTATTGTTCTCTTTTCTCGTTCCCGTGTTCCAGCATCCCCGTGATCAAATCACAAAGTGTCTAGCCAGATGATGATGGATACCTTAACACTGAGAGGGCCTAGAGATATATCTCCATGGTCGGAGGAGCAAATCCCAATCTTGATCTATCAAGTTACTTGACATACTTTTCCATGAACCCGTAAGCCGCCGTAATAGCCACCCATTTACGGATGACGTTTAGAAAACCCCAAAGTTCATGAAGCAAGCATGAAGAAACTCTATACTCTCATGGTCTAAGGAATCATGCAAATGTTAACCATCTCTGTGTTATGTACCATAAACTTGTGACGAATGAATCTCATAGCATAACATCAATCCGGGTCAATTCAACACAAATGTTCTCTTAACATTGTGCCCTCAAAGTTGCTGGCATAGACATGCACATGATTAGGAAAACAGAACCATCATGCAACACTTGAGCTCGTCTTAGAGGCCAGACTAGGAATACTTCTTACCGTTTATTATTCCACACATGCATATGAGTCTTCCTCCGAGCCTCGTGTGATTGCAGACTCGAGAACCATAGCGGTTATAGCATGGAACATAAACTTAATTATGAACATGGAGATAAATAATAGCTTTTATTATTGCCTCCAGGGCATACCTCCTTCAAGATCTTGTTGTTTTTTTGTTGCTAATTTCTTTATCCTAACTATCTTTCTAAGTTTCTTGACTTGATTGATATTCATGGAGAACTCATTTCCCCATATGCAAAAAGGGTCGAACAGTGTGTCAAAACCTCTGACAGCAGGACCTACATTTGCAAGACCAAATTGTTAAAAACCTAAATGTTAGCATGGTTCCTGCAATTGCACAATAATGTGCTATTAGATAACGGACCATGCACGTGCTAACCTCGATTGTAAACTTCAGTGGTTCCCATTGTTTCCCTGCAACACAAATAAGGTAGTTAATCATTAGGTTAAGTAAGGGTTCGCATGCTATCAGTTAAATATGTTAATGAAAAATAAGCACATTGCAGATTCATCAGATTAATTCAAGCCACATGGAAATCTCATTTATCCAAACCAAGCATGATTCAGAACTAAGAAATATAGCACTTGTATATGTTTCTCATGTATTAAGTGCAGCCAAATTAGATTTATTCCTCACATGCACAACAATACAAAATTCTACCAACGGAAATTGGACATCGCATTGTAGAATTGAACCAATTCGTTAACTAAACACCACAACAAATGAACCAAACATTAACTGAGCACCACATTGCACAGTATAACATAAACCTAATAGAAGATCAGACAGTTAACCAAACCAAGCATGCTTAACAATTTGGAAATATAGCAATTGTATTTGTTTCCCATGTATTTACTACATCCAAATTCAATTTATTCCTGACATAGTATACAATAATAGAATGCACCCACAACTATTGAACATCGCATTGCAGAATTGAACCCAATAGTTAGCTGAAGACGACAACTAATTGACAAAACAGTTAATAAGTGAGCACCACACTGCACGACATATAGAACATATACACTAGAGAAACAAATTGCATGGTAAAATTAGATAGCACAATTCACTAGAATTTGTGAAGGAAAGGCAGGAAAAGCAGACGCAACAGGTAAACCGAGCATGCTTAACCGGCATAGCTAGAAAATGGCAAGGTGCTCCTCCAAGATCTGGGGGTCGGCACGAATGGCAGCCATCGCAACCTCATCGGCGCGTGCGGCCATGATTTGCTTCTCCGCTACCAAATGCTCCATGAGATCCTGGCAATACTGCATGCACCATGGCTTAGGGCGGCGCTTATTTGGTGGAAGGGTCGGTGATTTGGGTGGAAGGTGTCATGCCGGCGGTCGAGGCAAGTGGGATGTGGAAGGAGGAGAAGGATGGGGGTCCGTTGTGGATTACCTGCCGGGATAGACAAGGCCGAGCAGCGTGAAGGAGGGTCGCCGACAAGGAGGCGGCGCTGCAAGAAAGAAGTGAAGGTTTCAACCTGGAAAGGAAGGCGGAAACAAGGGAAATGTGGTTTTTGGTAAGGGGGCAGGGAGGTAGATATTTCTGCGGAAGCCAAAAATTTGGAATCGCTTCAGCGAAAAATAGGCGCGCAAAGTGTCATCAGACACGGTCCCTTATTCAGAACTGTATACGATATGTGAACATCACAAACAATTCAGATAGCTTAACCCGTGTGTGATGAGTTTGAACGTCAAAAATTTTGGTTTCAATTTCCCTAGTTACAGTGGTCATCCACGTCATTGCATCATTTGGGTACACAAATGAGAGTACAGCACACCCACACTTCTTAATCAAGCAAGTTCAGCAATTAAATAGAGCTAGCTGACCTAAACATTACTCTAACAAATTAAAGACTGGCGCTCTTAATTAAGCAAAACAAAGAGTAATACTACGGCTAGTGCTCGTCGATCTCCGCCGCCACCTCCATGTCTAGCTTGCGCCCGGCGGTCTCCTAGGGAAGGGGCTCCATGGCATCCATTGCACCATACTCGGCAAGCATCTCGCCATCCGCGTCCGCAATCTCTTTGGAAAAGGCCGCCACGAGCTGGGCGTGGGCGGCCGCGATCTGGGCTTGGACGGTCTGCGTCGTCGCAGGGTATGTGGTGGAGGAACGGACGGCTGCTCGAACGCTCTCGGTGATTGCCAACTCTTCGGCCGTGGGTTGTTGACCATTGTCTGAGAAGCTTTGTTTGATTTCTGCGGTGACCGCCACGAGTTAGGCATGGGCGGCCTCCACATGGTCGTGGGCGGCCTCCATCAGGGCTAAGGCCGCCACTACGGAACGGACAGCTGCTGTGCCGCTCTCGCTAGTTGCTATCCCCGAGGCAGATGTTCCTGCCGCCACCTGCGAAGCAACAAGGGCCGTTTGGGCTGCCTTGGTCGCCCGGTTGCAGATTGTGGCCGCGCTCACGCACCTTGTTAGCATGCGCATGGCGGCTACGGCCGCGCTCTCGCCGGAGTGGGCCACTGAAGTTGCCCTCATGACGTGGGTCCACGTGCCCATCTTTCACCGGCGACGATTGAACAGTGAAATGATATTTGGGGACCGAGCTAGTGTGCTTTATACGCCGGCTGTGGACTGTAGCCGACGCACCTGCTCGCGTAAGCCATAGGCGTACTATACACTAACAATGCTAAGGATATTTTGTGCAGCATCTCGCATGGTTGGTGATAATAAACTATGTGGGATCTACTTGATTTTTTATCTTGATTTGAATTACATAATGGGGTCACATCGGCAATGGACGGTGTTTGAATTGCTAGACCTTTTATCTGCGGTGAACATGCAACTATATGTGTGTCGTAAAAGAATTGGAATTATTCAGGGTTTGTTTGAACATTTTACACATTAAATTGGTTTTCTAGCCATTTCAGGTGCACAATTCATAATTAAACTACATGCACATGCTCCGGGACACCACACTACTGCATGATGCTTCTAATGCGACACTACGATCAGAGATCCTTTCACGAAACTGTGTGTGATGCACTAATCACAAACAGGGATGTAAAAAACCATCAAAAAGGTGCAAAACGTTTGCAATGGAGGATGCATCAAACACGGTTCAAATTTTAGTTGTGTGTGTGATCTAGGGCATATGGTTCAGTCCAATGAACTGTTATTGATGAGGTGAAACAAAAGAAACAGGCAGCCTGATGAAGGCATGTGCGATATAGAGCATATGGTTCACTCGGATGAACTGTTTGTGATTAGGCAACACAAAAGAAACAGGCAGCCAGATGAAAGTGTGTGCGATATACAACATACACTTCACTCAGATAAATTGTTTGTGATTAGGCAACACAAAATAAACGGTCAGCCAGATCAAGGTGTGTGTGATTGAGGGCATACGCTTCAACAGGATTAACTGTTTGCGATTAGGCAATAGAATAGAAACGGGTAAGCCAGATCAAAGTGTCTGTGATTGATGGCATACACTTCACATGGATGAACTATTTGCGATTAGCAACAACAAACTGCAATAGTAGATAGATCAACGTGTGTGCGCTAGACGGGCACACCCATTCTAATTAAAAGAAGCGTGTGCGATGGTAATAACGAGCGCGCACGGTTGTTGGAACAAGACATGTGCTGACATTGCCTATTGCGGTGCACCCTATGGTGCAAACACCACGTACGCAGCCGAGAAGGCGTACGTGCCCACGATACGCCTTCCGGGAATAATGTTACACTTATAACCGTAAGTAAATTTTGAGCATGCGTCCCGTCACAATTTTTTTAGAAGAACAGGGAGGCTGCGTCCCATCACATTCCAAATTGCAAACCTGTTCACACCGATCAAAACCTAAACGGTTTCCCACTTAGGAGTGTATTACTACACGGTTATAAATACTACTACTCCAAGATGACTGCACATTCCTCCTCAACTCCTCATCCACAAAAAGTCAAGAACAAACAAGTCATTCATCATCGTTCCCTTTCGTCCGCCATGGCGAGCGTGAGTTCTGGGTCGAGAGATTGCCACCAGGGAGAGGCGAGCCTGGAAGCGGGAGCACGAGATATGTTCCACCTCGCTGCAAAAGCAGCCAACATGTCCCGCCACATGGCCATAGCAGCAGAGAGGTCCCGCCGCGCCGCCGAAGCAGCACAGAGGACCCGCCGTGCCGTCGATACAACAAACTGGTCCTGCCGCGCCGCGAAATCATAAGAGATTCCACGCCGCGCCACGAATGCTGCAGAGATGTCCTCCCATGCTGCGGCGGCCTGGGAAAATGTCACGTGGGCAGGCGAGGACTCTTATAGTCGCATGCGTGCCCTCATCCATGGGCAAATGGATTCGATCTCGAGGTGGACGAGGTTACAGGATGACCTAAAAGCCTCGTTTGAACAGTCTACCGACATCATCCGGCAACTAAATGAGAGCAATGCGAAGCTCCGGGCCGACTGCGATCTGCTGAGGGTGAAGATTGTCGGAAGTGCAGAGCAGCAGGAGCAGACCACTACCTTGTTGAAGAGGACCGGCATCATCCACTAGTATAAAAAGGGTCAAATGTTCAGCTCATTAGTGCTAATGGTCACATCCGAAGCTCATCAGGGCCGCTCTCATTAGTACCGGTTCTCGCGGAACTTTTAGCACCGATTTGTGCCACGAACCGGTACTAATGAGAATGGTGGCAGGATGTTGTCAGTCTGGGGCCCCACCAGAACCTTTAGTACCGGTTCGTGCCACGAACCGGTACTAAAGGTCGCCCTATATAAACCCTTCATCCACCCGAGCTCGCTTCTTCCCCCTTTCCCCTCTCCTCTATTCTTCCCTTACTCTCGAGCTCATCACAAATTTTGCCCAAATTTTGTCAACATTTGAAGGCCCCCATCCATTCAAATGATCACAAAGGTTAGCAACTTTGTCCTTTCATCTCTCATTGCTAGATTAGCTCTTGCAATGGTTTATATAGTGATTAATTTGTGGGTTTTAGTAATTTGGGAGGAATTATATGTGGTAGTATTTGATTTATATGCAATTTGAGGTCAAAATAACACTTAGTTTGCATATGTAGGTGTGGTTTACTTAGAGCCTTCTAAATCTCCGTCGTAACCACCGTCGATCGCCTGCACCGTCCCGTCGCCGACACCACCTTATGGTGAGCCTCTTGTTCATGATTTTTTTATATAAAAAATAGATGTTTGTGTGACTTGGATATATAGTTACTCGTATAATTATCTTACCCTTACGTTGTTTTTTATACATAGTGCCATGGTTTTGATATCCGTCCCCGTCGGCCCTCGTCCGTGTTATGATTCAGATGTGGTATATTCTATTTTAAAACTATTTGTTGCATTTCGTGTTGATGACAAATTATGCCCATCAACTTGACATAGATATATTTATGTAGGAGGTATGTGAACCGGAAATTCCAACCGACCCTATTGTCGAGAGGATAAATCCAGTTGAAAGAGAAAATGAGTATTTGAAAGAAAAATTGAAAAGAATGGAGGGGGAGAAGATGGAATTGGAGTTGCATGTTGCCGATGTCGTCGATGATCACAAGATCAAGATGGAGAAAATGCGCTTGAAGATTAGAAAGATTAGAAAATATGCCATTCATAGTGAGGCTTGGCATCATTATGCTGTTGGATCAATTGTTACCTTAGTTGCGATCTAGATCGCATTTGTTATTGCATTTAAATGCTTTAGCTAGATAGTTATTTGTTTGTTGCATTTAAGTGTTGTATGAACTTTATGTATGAACTTGTATTAATTTGGTCTTTTCGGTGTTGTGTAATGAAGATGAGCCGACAATGGATGTACGATGACCGATGCTCTCCTGAGTTCATTAGTGACGTGCAAACTTTTCTGCTTGTGCTTGAAGCAAACAAGCGGGGTGGATGGTTTTATGCCTTGTCCATGTGCTGGCTGTAAGAATGATCACAATTACTCTAAATCAAGAACCATTCATGTCCACCTGTTTGAGTCCGGTTTCATGCCCCACTATAATGTTTGGACCAAGCACGGAGAAAGAGGGGTTATGATGGAAGACAATGAAGAAGAAGAGGATGATGACAGCTCTCCTGGCCATGGGTTCCCTGAATATGATGATACAACAATGGTGGAAGAAGATGAGCCGACAATGTGGGAAGAAGCTGAAGAAGAGGCATCAGTTCATCCCACTGATGATCTAGGTCGGGCCATTGTTGATGCAAAGAGAAACTGCGCAAGTGATTTGGAGAAGAAGAAGTTGTAGAGCATGCCAGAGGATCACAAGAAATTGTTGTACCCGAATTGCGAAGCTGACAAGAAAAAGTTGGGCACCACACTGGAATTGTTGCAATGGAAGGCAGAGAATGGTGTATCTGACAAGGGATTTGGAAAGTTGCTGGTAATGATAAAGAATATGCTTCCAAAGGACAAAGAATTGCCCGAGAGTAAGTGCGAAGCAAAGAAGGTTGTCTTCCCTCTAGGGTTAGAGGTGCAGAAGATACATGCAGGCCCTAATGACTGCATCCTCTACCGCGGTGAGTACGAGGATTTGAACGCTTGCCCGGTATGCGGTGCATTGCGCTATAAGATCAGCCATGATGACCCTGGTGATGTCGAGGGCGAGCGCCCTAGGAAGAAGATTCCTGCCAAGGTGATGTGGTATGCTCCTATAATACTACGATTGAAATGTTTGTTCCAAAACAAAGAGCATGGCAAGGCGATGCGATGGCACATAGAAGACCGTAAGGAAGACGGAAAGTTGAGAGTACCCGCTGATGGGTCACAGTGGAGAAAAATGGAGAGAAAGTACAGGAAGGAGTTTGCAGGTGATGCAAGGAACGTATGGTTTGGTCTAAGTGCAGATGGCATTAATCCTTTAGGGGAGCAGAACAACAACCATAGCACCTGGCATGTGACTCTATGTTTGTATAACCTTCCTCCTTGGTTGTGCATGAAGCGGAAGTTCATTATGATGCCAGTGCTCATTCAAGGCCCTAAGCAACCCGGCAACGACATTGGTGTGTACCTAAGGAAATTAGTTGAAGAACTCTTACAGCTGTGGATTGGAACAGGTGTACGTGCGTGGGATGAGCACATTGGGGAAGAATTTCACCTAAATGCATTATTATTCATGACCATCAATGATTGGCATGCTCTTAGTAACCTTTCAGGACTGACAAACAAGGGATACAACGCATGCGCGCACTGCTTGGATGATACTGACAGTATATATTTGGGTAATTGTAGGAAGAATGTGTACATGGGACATCGTCGATTTCTTTCGAGAAGGCATCTCCCGTAAGAAAGTAATGCGAGCATTTAAAAGGTGAGGCGGATCACCAGACGAAGCCTTGCCACCGTACTGGTGCTAATGTACATGATATGGTCAAGGATTTGAAGGTAGTCTTTGGAAAGGGTACTGGCGGACAACCTATTCCGAATGACGCTGACGGATGCGCACCCCATGTGGAAGAAGAAATCTATATTTTGGGACCTTCCCTATTGGAAAGACCTAGAGGTCCGCTCAGCAATCGACGTGATGAATAATCTTTGCGTGACCCTGCTTGGCTTCTTGGGCGTGTATGGGAAGACAAAAGATAAACCTGAGGCACGGGAGGATGAGCAACGTATGCACGGAAAAGACGGCATACATCAGGGTCATGCCAACTATGCTCTTACCAATGAAGAGAAGGAAATCTTCTTTGAATCCCTGCTCAGTATTAAGGTACCATTTGGCTTCTCGTCGAATATAAAGGGAATAATAAATATGGCAGAGGAAAAGATCCAGAACCTAAAGTCTCATGACTGCCACGTGATTATGATGCAACTGCTTCCGGTTGCATTGAGGGGGCTTCTACCGGAAAACGTTCGATTAGCCCTTGTGAAGCTATGTGCATTTCTCAATGCAATCTCTCAGAAGGTAATCGATCCAGAAATCATACCAAGGTTAGAGAATGATTTGGTGCAATGTCTTGTCAGTTTCGACTTGGTGTTCCCACCATCCTTCTTCGACATCATGACGCATGTCCTAGTTCACCTATGCGAAGAGATTAACATTTTGGGTCCTGTATTTCTACAAAATATGTTCCCCTTTGAGAGGTTCATGGGAGTCTTAAAGAAATGTGTTCATAACCGTGCTAGGCCAGAAGAAAGCATCTCCAAAGGCCATGAAAATGAGGAGGTCATTGAGTTTTGTATTGACTTTATTCCTGACCTTAAGCCGATTGGTGTTCCTGAATCGCGGCATAAGGGCAGACTGGAAGTAAAAAGCACGCTAGGAGGGGAACAAATAATATGTATGGACGGGCATTCTCTCACTCAAGCACACTAGACAGTTCTATAGAATTGCGCCTTGGTGGCTCTGTATATGGACGAACACAAGAATTTTCTACACTCCAAACACCCGGAGTAGTCTGACGACTGGATTACACGTGAACAAACGGGGACTCTCGCCGGCTGGTTGCAGACACGTGCCATGCATGACGCCACTATTGAAGATGACCTGTACTTGCTGTCCCAGTTACCATCTTCGAATGTAATGACTTCCAAAGGGTACGACATAAATGGGAATACATTTTACACGATCGCCCAAGATAAGAAGAGCACCAACCAAAACAGTGGTGTCCGCATTACTAGGAAAAGGCCTGCTAGTGGTGCACCTGTTTTGGCTACTAATGGCGCACTACAGGTGCGCCACTAGCATCATGCCATTAGAAATTTTTTATTAATGGCGCACCACGCAGTGCGCCATTAGTATATCCACAGGTGCGCCATTAGTATCTGGTATACTAATGGCGCACCACATAGAAGTGCGCCATTCCTAACAAATTTTTTTGACAAAAAATTCAAAAGAAAATTTCAATTTTTTTCGTTTTTTTCTTAATCTCGGGTCACTATGGCTTAATCTCGGGTCAATATGCTTAATATCAAGTCAAATCGCACTCTGTGGTCAAACTTCCCGAAAGTTCACCCATCCTCACACTACTCCAGCGTGAGCACTCTTAACTTCGCTGTTCTATCCAACCCCAGCACCAGCTCACTTCACACGCACTTGTTGATATATCTATCATATCAATCCTATTAAACCTTGTTGATGTCTAGGACTTTGTTCTTGTTCATGCGTGTGATGAAATTTTGAAAAAATATTTCAAACTTCTCGGTCATATTATGTATCATATTTTGAAAAAAAAATTAAAAAAAATTAACCAATTTTTTTTCTGTTACTAGTGGCGCACCTAGCAAATGGTGCGTCACTAGTAAGTTTGAATATTTTTTTTCATTTCCCCCCTCTAGATCTTAAAAGCCCCGTATCTTTCGTTCTGTTAGGTTTTTCGGGATGTTGAAGATGTTGAACGTAGTTCCCCCAGTTCAATTCAGATGTAACTTTTCGAGTAGATGATTTTTCATATAAAAAACTTTTTTATCCGAGTTCGTATGCAAAAGTTATGCACATTTTACTAAATTCGAAAGAGATTTTGCAAATAAAGTCGAAATTCATATTTGTAAATTTTCCCAACAACTAGAACACATATCACATGGGAAACTTATTTTCTTTTATTTTTTTTACATTTCCATCATTTTCTTTTATTTTTTTTTAAAACTAAAAAGGTGGTCCACAAGGGGGGGTGGGGGGCATTTAGCACTAGGGTTACTAATGGCGCACCTTATGTGTGGTGCGCCATTAGTAGTTTCGGAAAAAAATGTTAGTAATGGCGCACCATGGGATAGTGCACCATTACTAGTTAAAACTAGTAATGGCGCGCTGTCCACTCGTGCGCCATTACTAACAATTTTTTTTATTTTTTTCAAAACTACTAATGGCGCACGGTGGGTGTGGTGCGCCATTACTATGTCAACTAGTAATGGCGCACTATCCCATGGTGCGCCATTACTAACAAATTTTTTTTATTTTTTTTTCAAAACTACTAATGGCGCACCACACACCAGGTGCGCCATTAGTATTACTAATGGCGCACCTGTATCTGGTGCGCCACTGCTATATAGCAGTGGCGCACCACATACACGGTGCCCCATTAATGTCCATATCATCTATATCCATTTTCCTAGTAGTGCCGCTTTGATGCAGCAACCAAGATGGGAAAGGACATGGGAATTTAACAATGGACGTGGTTTGAAGGTCCCTTTGTTTCGGTGCAAATGGGTAAATATGAGAATAGTGGATCTCAACAATCTTGCGTATGAAGATGAACCATTCGTCCTAGCCAATGATGTGGCACAGGTTTTCTATGTGAAGGACATGTCTACCAAGCCGAGAAAAAGAAAAGATAAGGAAGCGAATGCATCATACGATGAGCCAAAGCGCCACATAGTTCTTTTTGTGAAGAGAAACATCATGGGAGTGGATGACAAGAGAGACATGTCAGAAGATTATGAAAAGTTTGATGAAATTGCTCCATTCACAGTGAATATTGAACCACGCATCCAGTTAAATGATGAAGATTTCCCATGGTTACGGCGCAAAGGGACACACGCGAAGAAAAAATTTCACACCCAAATATCTGGGATGTGATCGGCTTCACTATCATCACTTTCCTCCGTGTTTCACACCCAGGAGGGAATCTCTATAATAGTTAGGGTAGTTATGTGTTTTGCATTTGAAACGCGAAGAAATTTTATTTGCAAACAAATTTTTTCATGCAATTACTGATTTTTTCAGCTAAAAGACCCTGAAATTGAAAAACAGTTCAAATGAAAACTCATCTATTACAAAGGGATTTCATTTAAAAAAATAAGATTTACCAAATTGAATATAATGATAAAACACACTAATATTAAAGATAAGCAAAAAGAATCACTGAAAACTACCGGCACTAACAGAAAGTTTGTAATTTTTTGTACCTAAAGAAAAAATATTCACAAAGAAACTCTAAAAACAGCAAAAAAACAACTCAGAAATAAATAAAAGAAAATAAAAAAAGAAAAAAAGCCCGCCTACTGGGCCACAGCGGCCTGTATACGACTACGAACCCAACCTGTTGTTGGGCCAGGATGCAGGCCCGCAAGGCCCTGTTGGCCCGTAGGGCAGCACATAACAGGTAGGCCCAGAAGGCCTACTTTGGAGAGGAGCTCGAAAGAGCAGCCGTAGTTGGGTTTATAAACCAGTGCGGTTGCCCTTCGCTAGGCGAGGTGGGACTAAACTTTGCGCCACTCGCCTGGCAGCGCACCCACTTTAGTACCGGGTCGTGGCTCCAACCGGTACTAAAGGGGGGGGGTCTTTAGTACCGGTTGGAGCCACCACCCGGTACTAAAGGCCAGCCCTTCCCGCTGCTTCGCCTGGCCAAAACAGGCCTTTAGTACTAGTTGGTGGCTCCAACCGGTACTAAAGGAGCCTCCTATATAAGAAAACACTTCAAAAATTTCACTTTCTCATCTCCCACTTCTCTCTGCCACCGCGCGGCCTCGCCATCGCCGCCCCCGTCACGCCGTCCCGCGCTGTCGCCATCGCGCCGCCGCCTCGTCCCGCGCCATCGATGTCCCCATCGCCGTTGCCACGCCGTCGCCATCGCCGTCCGCGTCCCCGTCGTCGTGCGTCGCCGTCCCTGTCGCGCCGCCGCCCCGTCCCGCGTCATCGTCACCTCGACCTCACCTGCGCGTGCTGTGAGCCCCGCCCCCGGCCTCTCCTTCCTCCAATCCACCGCGCCGCCGCAGCCGGCCGCGCGCGCACACACGCACACACACTACGCGCGTGCACACACACACACACACAATTTTCCTGTTTTTTGTTTTTAGTTTTTTCTGTTTTTCATACAAAGTTTTAGATGAATTAATTAATTAGATTAGATTAATGTCATATAGTATATAGAAATGTTAGAAATTTTAGTATATAGAAATTTTAGAAATGTTAGTTCTAGCTAGATGAATTAGATTAATTTCAAATTGTTAGACGATGATCGATTTTTTTTAATTTCTTATAATTTTAGTTATAGAAATTTAGAATTTGAATATAAGACAAAATCCAATAATTTAAAAAATGTTACATTTGCATATAGTATTTGTTTTTGACGATGCCCGGCCCGCATACTCGCTGTGGACCCGTTCGCCATGACGTCCTTCTTTAGAGGACCCATGTCCAGGACTGGGCTCCGCCGGGCTGGGAGGTGCTACCTTCAGGGGTGCGCCGCTTGGTGAGGAACCCGGCCCCGGGTCCTATCATCGACCCTGATCTCGTTTGGTGGAGTTCGCGTTGGCGACATTCGGCGCAGAGGAAGCCGGCCCCGCTAGAGGTGGTGCGTCACCGTGTCAGGGAGGAGGACGAGCACGTCCGTCGCTACATGGCTGCTATGGACGTCAGGTTCTGCAATGCCTGGCAGGTTCTTTGGGCAAATGACCAGAGATTTGATCCTGTGATGGTTCCATCTCTTTGGGTGTCCACCGCCTGCGCCTCAGGAACCATGAGTGGCCTAGATTCTTCTGTAGTATTCGATCTTTATTAGCTAGCTAGCTAGTGATGTATTCGATATATAATATTCGAGACGATGTATTCGTGATTATATAAATTATTACAGTCGATGTATTTGAGATTATATATTATTCGAGACGATGTATTCGAGATTATATATTATTCAAGACGATGCATATTATGTACTATGATTCAGTTTTTCCTTATTGATTGCATCCATGCATTGTAATTTGAGTACTAAATTGTTTTATATTTCTTCTGAATGAGTTAAATAAAAGCAATGGCAGACAATACCGACAGACAGGGCGAAGAGGCCATGTTCGAGATCATATGCAGCCCTCGCGGGCCAGATGTTCAGAATGAAGATTATGACGGCTCCAAATATCTGAACAATACCGGAGAGGGTGATGATAAGATATTCGATCTCGACGACCGAATTGATGACGTCATGAACTATGATTATGATGATGCAGACAATGTTGATCTGGAAATAACAAAGACCGGCGAGGTATATTTATATAAGCATGCATCTGGTGATCATCACATGTTTTTTGATTTGAAGATATATTAATGAATCACTCTTTCTTCTTTCAGCCCTTCGGTTCGAGCAAATCTGCTTCTACTAACAGCAGGACAAAGCGAGGCCCGGGCAAAAAGTTGAAGGACGGTGTAAAGTAAAACATCAATGCCATCAAACCTAATGGCGAACCAATCACGCCTAAGAACATTGCGAACAAGTTCATTCGTCAGTGCATAGTTCTTGTGAAGGACCAACTCCCGATCTCCATTCAGGAATGGAAAAGAGCCAAAAAAATAAACATCCAGATGTTACTTGGGTCGACGACAGAGCAAAAAATGCTTTGGGAATCTGTCATGGAACATTTCACCCTACCAGATCATTTCACTGATGCAGATGCGCAGAAAGTCAAGGACGCTGCTCTTAGGACGATGTCAATTGCATTCAACACCCACAAGAAAACTGTATGGGCCAACTACGTCGAAGGAGGAAGGAAGACTCCAGAATTCAAGGGAACACTGAAGAAGCAAAGAGAACACTGGCCCGCTTTCATGAAATTCAATGAATCAGAATTATCTAAGGATGAGTCATAAAAAAACAAGGCCAATGCCGCAAAAAATACACAGTTCCATAGGTTGGGGCCAGGTGGCTACACGGTGGCAATGCCTCAGTGGGATATGTCTGAGCAAGAGATGCTAGATGCAGGGGTCGATCCAGTTACTAGGAGATGGCCCCCTAGGTGCAGAACTTGGTTCTATGCGCATGGTGGGCATTGGACCCGAGGACATGCCTAGTTTCGAAGAAGGCAAGTCTAAAAGGAGACGAAGATAAGTTACTTAAAGCAATAGAAGATGCTCGAACGGGGGTGTTCACGCCCAACAGAGAGAACGACGAGCTTACGCGCGCCCTGGGAAATCCATAACACCCGGGAAGAACACGAGGTAAGGGCGTTGTTCCATGGTATGAGGGCTTTTTGGACTGGAACACCGACTACAGAAGCCGTGCAAGAAGGAAGATGGAGGAGGAGAAGAAGAGGAAGCTGGAGGAGGAGCAGAGGAAGCAGGAAGCAGAACACCTTCAAGGCTTAGAATCAGCGCACGCGGACTTGGCACCCATATTCCAGCGGCAGCAGCAGTAGATCGACTCACTTAGCCAGGAAAGGGGGTCTCAACAGTGGCAACAGCTAGCGGATGATCCAGCATTGGATAGCACCGTCCCATCCATGCCGAGAAGCAGCGTTGGTTCCACCCCAAGCGACGCACTGCTGAATAGATACCTTGTGGATGACATCATGGAGAGCACTAGTTGTGAGCTACACTTCAAAATGAAGAACATATCCATGAAGGTGGCGGACACCATTGCTTATACAAATTCCCCCGATACAACCTTCCATTGCAACCCGATTCCAGCCGGCTATGCTCGTGTCAAGGTTGATGAAATGGTGGACCAATATTCGGGCCTAGAGCTTGAAATTCCTGGAGGTGACAAGGAGTACACACTGGGAGAGGCCAAACATCGTATCATCCTATGGAGAAAGGATTGCATCATCTTTCCAAGGCCACCGACACCGCGTTAGCCCACTCCACCTCGAAGTCCACCACCGCGTCAGCAGACTCCCGCTACTCCAAGTCCGCCACCGCGTCAGGACACTCCTCCTCCTCAAAGTCTAACAAAGTGTCAGGCCACTCCTCCTCCTCCAAGTCCAGCAAAGCGTTAGGCCACTCCTCCTGCTTCAAGTCCGGCACAGTGTCAGCAGACTCCTCCTCGAAGTCCGCCACCGCTTCAGCAGACTCCCGCTCCTCCAAGTCCACCAACGCGTCAGGCCACTCCTCCTCCTCGAAGTCAGGTACAGAGTCAGGCCACTCCTCCTGCTCCAACTAAGCCACGTCAGCCTTCTCCGCCGCCTCATCCATCGTAGAAGAGAGCCGCCGAAGCTATGGTGCGTAGCGCTACGAGTCGAGGTAGTACATGAGGTACAGGCGGAGGCAAGCGATATAAATATGGTCCAAGCCTCGCTCATCTTCCTCAGAGGCCTTACGACATGACTGAGGAGCAAAACGCAGCCATAGTGCAGTCCCAAGTGGACGCCCATTTTGGACCGAAACCGACACCGCCGCCAAGGGAGAAAGTGCCTGAGGAAAAGATTGACCACTTCATTCATATGGCTAGACCACCAGCTCCCAAGCCTGTTGACTCAGACTATGAGCGCCAAATCAGGAAGGCACATCGAGCACGACTACAGAAGGAGTCGAGCTCGATCTCGAGCCAAGCAGCTGGCAAAAAATGTGGGAAAACCATTCCCCAGCTGGGAGAACAGGCAGCGCAGTCGATCCCCCTTCTTGTTGTGCCAACAACACATGGGGCTACCGCCGCCCTATATATATGTGGGCAAACTGTTCCCCAGCTGGGCAATCTGGTAATAACCGAGGAGCATATAATGCAGGCTGAAATGCTCGGTATCACTATTGGACTACTCCTCAAGATCGAGCCATCTCCGCTTAGAGAGGAGGAAATAAAATGGAACTATGTCCGCGGCCAACCTTTGGTCGAGCCCGAGGAGGTCAAGAACCCCCCAACGAGAATGTATGAATTGCATGATTGGTACATGAAAATTACCAAGAGTTCCAATCGAGAGTCCCTCATGGTGAAGGTCCAGGAAGAGCATTACTTCCATAAGCTAGCTCTGTGCGTTGTGTAGTCAGAACTATTTTAGTTATTCAATCCAGATGCACTCAACAAATCTCTCGTCAGTTGCTATTGTCTGTAAGTGATTTCTTTCTATAATTTAAGTCTCAAGCTAGATTTAGTGCTCATTGATCAATCATACCGGTAATTATCCTCACTATATTCCTTTTTGTGGTATTATGCAAGATGAAGATGTATGAAATGAAAAAAGTTGGACGCTATGGCATTGGGTTCATTTACCCAAATACCATTAATGAAAAGACATGGACATATGAATATTATAAACAAGATGTAGAGAATAAAATGCTAGAGTTCTTGAAGTGCCTCAATAGTAATGAAGATATACTACTTCCTTACAACTTTCGGTGAGTCACACTGTCTTGTACTACAAATTCTGTTTTTGCTTACTAGCTAGCTAGATGTTATTAATTAAGTGTATAGGGTTTAGGGTAGTTGATTAGTGTTATGCACATGCCCGCTTAATTAAGACATGCAAACGTGTGCGCATGTAGTTACAACTGGATCTTGTTAGACATTAAAGTTGAAGAAGGAAAAGTTGAATTACTGAACTCACTACTTAAAAAAGAAAGTGACTACACCATCTTGAAGGGGATAGTCAACAGGTAATTTCAATCATTATTAACTATATCTCGGCCTATTTAGTTCGTCATTTCTTGATATCAACTATTTAATAACCCCTTTATTAATTTTATTTGCTGGCAGGCAGGGCTTGGGTAAAGTTCATTAAGGTGACTCCAGGCAAATGGCGACAAAAGCTATTTTGGTATCGACCCAAGGTAAGTAATTAAGTAGTACTAGCTAGCTTACCATCTCTTTAATTCTAGTTTCAATACCATCAATTAATTATCATGCTTGATTAATTATTATCAGATTATATTCCATTCTTGTAAAGGCCCTGAAGCAGGCGCCGGGGACTGATCTGTGTGCATACTACGTTTGCGAGAACATTCGCATGATGGCGTCCAAAAGGAGCAAATCTCAAAGACAAGAATGGGTACGTTTGCCAGAACACTATTCACAATTTTTACATCATTATCGATATCTAGTCACACAACTAATACACATGCATATTGATCTCTTTCTTAACCCTTCAAAGAGGTGCAGGAGAAGCGCCTACCAATGGAGCGCATACTAGCACTTTAAGAGGAAATATCGGGATTTTTGCTCGACCAGGTCATAGATCCCAAAGGAGAATACTATTACCCGCTACCGCCCCCATGAACCACTCCCAATTGTCATCGTGCTCCAAAGGCACCAAGGCAACATGTACGAGAAATTGTGTATATATAAACATGTGTATGTGTCAATAATCGTGGTTGTGAGACATTATATATATATGTATATATGTATATGTGTGTGTGTGTGTGTGTGTGTGTGTTTGGTCGGTTCTACGGGAAATTCTATTTATATATATGCATAACGTGTACAATATGTAGTATCGTAAAATACCAGCAAACAAAAAAGAATTAAATGGAAAACACAAAATTTAAAGGAAAAATAAAAAATAAAACTAAAACCCCCCAAATATTTTAGTACCGGTTGGTGTTAGCCGCGGAGACTAGTTCCTGCGGCCTACAGCAATGCATCAAGAAAGTAGAGATCAGCGAGCCAGATCGTTGTCTTCCTTCTTCTTTTGCCCTTGTTTATTTCGGGTGTTGCGGCATGTGGCTTTTTTTAATTATGTTTCTAAATATGTAAGACAATCATTATCCACTTTCATCGTCCTTATATTCATCATGCTTGCTATAAGTCGCAGTTGATGCTATATAGGTCCGTCGAATCTTACATCAAGATCCGTGCAAAACTTTCTTTTCAGATTTTCATTTTTCTCTCTTAAATCTCAGTCCAGTGAGACATATAGCCACGCCATAGAACAGGTGCTCGGGCGCCATTAATGGAGACGTTGGGAGGGAGATGCGCAACGGGTAGCGGTCAAAGGGCTCTCCTCCCGATGAGTACACGCAAGGGTCTGATCGCACGACTCCCATACTCAAATAGCTACCCTGCACGGCATCTCCTAGCCAATAAAAAAAGGGACGCGTGGCTGCACGTAATTGGTAAGTCGAACACCCATGGTTTCAATAATACTTGTGTTTCCGATTTGTAACGTGACAACACTTGTTCCAAAATGACTTTGTTGATTGTTAATATGTCGGACAGAAAAATTACCACAGCATGTTGGTGCCATGTCATGAGAGCATGTCAAGTTTCATGATTTTCAGGTGTGTTTTGGAATTACAGGAATTAAAAACCAAGTTTCTCAATCTTTCCGGCCGAGCCACGACGCCCAGATGTTTGAATTTCACTCCCATCTCTTGCATGGGACCTAGAAATTCACCCAAGGACACACATTTGATTTTTCAAGCAACTTTGGTGCACTAGAGCATGTGCTTGTAGTTCAAATTTGAATTATGCACAATAAATGCCCAGAAACTCAATTAATGTATAAAAAAGGCCAAACGAACCAGGAATAATTCTAGAATTTAGCACGGTACTTCTATTTGGTCTAATCTGGCTGTGTAAAAAAATTAAGGCGGGAGAAACCATTGTACGTATGTCGTTTCGCACACGGAGATGACATGTTCCCTCTCGGAACCATGAACCTTTTGAGGGAAGCTCTGGTTTATAAGAAGCTTACACCAAAGCTTGTCCCAATTCGGCCAAAAACATTACCGTAGCATGTTGGTCCCATGTCATGACACCATGCGAAGTTTCTAGATTTTTAGGCGTGTTTTGGAATTACAGGAATTAAAAAACCAAGTTTCTCAATCTTTCTGGCCGAGCCATGATGCACAGATGTTTGAATTTCACTCCAATCTCTTGCATGGGACCTAGAAATTCACCCAAGGACACACATGTGATTTTTCAAACAACTTTGGTGCATTGGAGCTTGTGCTTGTAGTTCAAATTTGAATTATGCACATTAAATGCCTAGAAACTCAATTAATGTATAAAAAGGGCGAAACAAACCCGGAATAATTACAAAATTTAGCAAGATACTTCTATTTGATCTAATCTGGCTATGTAAAAAATTAAGGCAGGAGAGGGCAGTGTATGTATTTCATTTCGCACACGGAGGTGACACGTTCCCTCTCGGAACCATGAGCCTTCTTGAGGGAAGCTCCAGTTTGCAAGAAGCTTACACCAAACCTTGTCCCAATTCGGCCAAAAAAATATCACAGCATGTTGGTGCCATGTCATGAGACCATGCCAACTTTCATGATTTTCAGGCGTGTCTTGGAATTACAGGAATTAAAGAACCAAGTTTCTCAATCTTTCTGGCCGAGCCATGACGCTCAGATGTATGAATTTCACTCTCATGTCTTGCATGGGACCTATAAAATCACCCAAGGACACACATGTGATTTTTCAAATAACTTTGGTGCAATAGAGCATGTGATTGTAGTTCAAATTTGAATTATGCACATTAAATGCCCAAAAACTCAATTAATGTATAAAAAGGTGAAATGAACCTAGAATAATTCCAAAATTTAGCATGGTACTTCTATTTGGTCTTATCTGGCTGTATAAAAATTTAAGGTGTGAGAAGTCAGTGTATGTATGTCGTTTCGCACACGAAGGTGTCACGTTCCCTCTCGGAACCACGAGCCTTCTTGAGGGTAGCTCCAGTTTGCAAGAAGCTTACACCAAAGCTTGTACCAATTCGTCCAAAAAAAATACCACGGCATGTTGGTGCCATGTCATGAGACCATGCCAAGTTTCATGATTTTTAGGCATGATTTGGAATTACAGTAATTAAAAACCAAGTTTCTCAATCTTTTCGGCCGAACCACGATGTCCAGATGTTTGAATTTCACTGCCATCTCTGCATGGGACCTAGAAATTCACCTAAGGACACACATGTGATTTTTCAAACAACTTTGGTGCACTGGAGCACGTGCTTGTAGTTCAAATTTGAATTATACACATTAACTTCGCAGAAACTCAATTAATGTATAAAAAGGCCTAATGAACATGGAATAATTCCAAAATTTAACACAATACTTCTATTTGGTCTAATCTGCCTGTGTAAACAAATTATGGCGGGAGAAAGCAGTGTACGTACGTCCTTTCGCACATGGAGGTGACACGTTCCCTCTCGGAACCAGGAGCCTTCTTGAGGGAAGGTCCGGTTTGCAATAAGCCTACAGCAAAGACTGTCCCAATTCGGCCAAAGAAATCCCAAAAAATTTTCAGCCGTGTTTTGGATTTACAGTAATTAAAAAACCAAGTTTCTAAATCATTCCGGCCGAGCCATGACACCCAGATGTTTGAATTTTATTCCCATTTCTTGCATAGGACCTATAAATTCACCCAAAGACACACATGTGATTTTTCAGTAAACTTTGGTGCATTGGAGCATGTGCTTGTAGTTCAAATTTGAATTATGACACTAATTGCCCAGAAACTCAATTAATTCATAAAAATGCCAAACGAACCCGGAATAATTCCAAATTTAAACACGGCACTCATGAACTAGTTGCATGTCCACTGTACGTAAATGTTCTAGCAATTCAAACACCATCAATTCCCTCTGTAACACCATTTTGTCTTTCAAAACATAATGAAAAAATCAGGTATACCACAAACAGTTTACTAGAAAGAATCGTGTGGGATGCGATATAAAATATCTTGGTGCACCGTCTTGTCTGGCTTACGCAGGAAGCTTCGTCGTCTATAGCCCACCGCCCCCATTTGAACCACACTTGCGCACCATTTTCTCGTAGCACCGAGCGAATTTTTTTTGCCACCGCAGAAATATCTATCTCCCCACCCCCTCCCTCCTACCAAAAGCCACATTTCCACTATTCCTCCTTGCTTTCCAAATTCAAAACTTCACTGCTGCTTACTGGCAGCCTAGCCTCCTTGCTGGCGACCCTTCTTCTTGTAGCGCCGCCTGCTCGCCGGCTACCCTTCTTCTTGCAGTGCCGCCTGCTCGCCGGCCACCCTTATTCTTGCAGCGCCGCCTCCTCGCTGGCGACCCTTCTTCTTGCTGCGCGGCCACCTCACCGCCGACCCTTCTTCTTCCTGCGCGGCCTCGTTGATATGGTCAGGTAATCCACACCCCACCCAAACCATCATCCTCCTTTCCCGTCCCACATGCCCCGAGTGATGGAGCGACACCTTCGACCTAAATCACTGACCCCTCCTCCAATTAAGCGCCGCCTACAGCCATTTTACACGCAGTATAACATGGAGCTGAGTAGGATGAGAATGCACGCACGAACGAGGTCGCTATGGCTGCCATGTGTGTCGACCACCAAATCTTGGAGGAGCACCTCGTCTTCGAGGCCACCGTCAGCACCGCCATGCGGTTGTCTACTTTAAAATACAGTTCGTGATGTTTTCTCGAGGACACCGCGAGTGCCTTCTAGTGATTTGTCCTCTGTAATGTTAATATGCAATCTGATGTTCAGTTAACAGTTTGGTCCTTTGAAATGTAATGTTCTGTTAACTCTTTGGTCCAACAATTTCTACATTTCGTAGTACTGTTCTCAAGCATTCTTTGTTTTGTTAACTATCTTATCTTCTAGTACATGTTTCTATTCTGCAATGGCGTGCTCAGCTAACTATTTTGGTTCATTTGGTCTGTTGTCCATTTAACTGTTTGGTTCAGTTCTTCAATTTGATTTTCATTTGCCGTGGGTACAATTTTGTATTGTTATGCATGTGACACCAACCGAATTTGTCTGTACTCAATACATATTCTACTGATAGTATGACAACTCTCAATTAACCTGATCAAGATCTTCCTTACGTGTGTTGCAGGGAAACAATGGGAGACATTGTGGTTTACCATCGAGGTTTGTTCAAGCAGGGTCCTTTGGCTAATAGCACATTATTGTGCAATTGCAGGAATCATTCTAATATTTAGATTTCTTACAATTTGGTCTTGCACATGTATGCCCTGCTGTCAGAGGCTTAGACCCACTGTTTGACCCTTTTGGCATATGGGGAAATGAGATGTCCATGAATATCAGTCAATTCAAGAAACTCAGAAAGATTGTTAGGGTCAAGAAACTTGCGACGAATAACAGCAAGATCTTTGTTTTCACAATGAAGAAGACATCAGTCAACTTTGTTTTCAGTACTTTTCAAAGCAGTTCACCGATGATTACCTCTCAAACCACCTCCATGGTCAAGAGGCGAGGAAGGTATTCATTCAACACCCACGGTACAATATTGAAGTCTTGCTAAAGAGGACGAAGGTTGGGCGGGCAATGATCCATAGCCACTGGCCTAAAGTTGCAAGAACATTCAACATCATTGAAGGCTCAATATTTGCCTTCCGCTTCTACAGTTTGCCAGATGAGATTCATCTGTGTATTTATTGTGTATGATGCTACTTTCCAAATGTATTTGATGCTGCATGTGAAACTTGGTGCTATTGTGTAATGGTGTAACTGAGTGCTGAAGCTATCTGATGTAATTCGATTATGAAATCCTGGTTGCTTTCATACGGATATGAAATATCTGGCGTGCTTTATAAGAAATATCAGTTTGATTAGTACATGGATTATCAATAATAGGCTAATTACCCTGCTTATTGGGGTTTTCTATTGTAGACGGTTACTCAGACAACACCGTGGGCGATGATCTCAAACAACCCACACAGTTTCTAGAAAGTAGGCGTGTTCGATCAACTAACAATCACACACGGCTCCGGCAGCAAACTGTTTGCGTTAGGCCACCTTGCACAAATGTTTCCACATAAAGAACTGTGTGTGATATACATACGAACGGAAACGTTTTCCCTTGATTGACTGTGTGGGATGTGATACGTCTCCAACGTATCTATAATTATTGATTGCTCCATGCTATATTATCTACCGTTTTGGACTATATTGGGCTTTATTTTCCACTTTTATATTATTTTTGGGACTAACCTATTAACCGGAAGCCCAGCCCAGAATTGATGTTTTTTTGCCTATTTCAGTGTTTCGAGGAAACGGAATATCAAACGGAGTCCAAACGGAATGAAACCTTCGGGAACGTGATTTTCTCATCGAACGTGATCCAGGAGACTTGGACCCTACGCCAAGGCATCAGAGAGGCGGTCACGAGGGTGGGGGCGCCCCCTCCCCCTTAGGGCACGGCCCCTGTCTCATGGGCCCCTCAGAGCTCCACCGACGTACTTCTTCCTCCTATATATACCTACGTACACCCAAACGAACAGAGACGGAGCCAAAAACCTAATTCCACCGCCGCAACTTTCTGTATCCACGAGATCCCATCTAGGGGCATGTTCCGGAGCTCCGCGGGAGAGGGCCGTCATCACGGAGGGCTTCTACATCATCATAGCCCCTCCGATGAAGTGTGAGTAGTTTACCTCAGACCTTGGGGCATGTTCTGGAGCTCCGCTGGAGAGGGCCGTTGAGGGAGTCCTGGATAAGGGGGTCTACGGAAAGCCAGACTATCTCCATTGGCTGAACTATTAGACTATGAAGATACAAGATTGAAGACTTTGTCTCGTGTCCGGATGGGACTCTACTTGGCGTGGAAAGCAAGCTAGGCAATACGGATATGGATATCTGTGTAACCCTAACCCTCTCCGGTGTCTATATAAACCGAAGGGTTTTAGTCCGTAGGACAACAATCACAACATACAATCATACCATAGGCTAGCTTGTAGGGTTTAGCCTCTCTGATCTCGTGGTAGATATACTCTTGTACTACCCATATCATCAATATTAATCAAGCAGGATGTAGGGTTTTACCTCCATCAAGAGGGCCCGAACCTGGGTAAAACTTCGTGTCCCCCGCCTCCTGTTACCATCCGGCCTAGACACACAGTTCGGGACCCCCTACCCGAGATCTGCCAGTTTTGAAACCGACATTGGTGCTTTCATTGAGAGTACCTCTGTGTCCTCGCCATTAGGCTTGATGGCTCCTACCATCATCGATAGCGATGCGGTCCAGGGTGAGACTTTTCTCCCCAGGCAGATCTTCGTATTCGGCGGCTTTGCACTGCAGGCTAATTCGCTTGGCCATCTGGAGCAGATTGAAAGCTACGCCCCTTGCCGTCAGGTCAGATTTGGAAATTTGAACTACACGGCCGACATCCGCGGAGACTTGATCTTCGACGGATTCGAGCCACAGCCGGGCGCGCCGCACTGTCGAGATGGGTATGACCTAGCTCTGCCACCGAACAGTACCCCAGAGGCCGCGCCCGCATCAGCTCCGACCTTTAGCTCGGAGCCAACTGCCCCAGTCGAGGACGGGTGGTTAGACACCGCCTCGGGGGCTGCAGTCTCAATGGCGATCGAGCCGAACACCAGCCTAACCCTCTGCGCAGCCCGTGACTCCAAGGTGCCAGACTCTTTTCTGGACTCCGAACCATACGCGCCCCTCCCAATCAAATCCGATTGGGCGCTGATCATGGAATTCACCACTGCGGATATCTTTCAGCGCTCGCCCTTCGGCGACATTCTGAATTCACTAAGGTCTCTCTCTTTGTCAGGAGAGCCCTGGCCGGATTATGGCCAACAGGATTGGGATGCGGACGACTAAGAAATTCGATGCCCACCCACCACCCACTTAATAGCCACTGTCGATGACTCAACCAACATGCTCGACTTTGACTCCGAAGACATCGACGGTATGGACGATGATGCGGGAGGCGAAGAGGAACCACCGCCCACAGGGCGCTGGACGTCCACCTCATCATATGACGTATACATGGTGGACACACCAAAAGAAGACAACGATGAGGAACGGAAGGACGCACCGAAGGCTTGTTCCCTCGAGAAGCAGTCAAAGCGGCGGCGCAAGCACCACCCCAAATCCCGCCTCGGCAGAAATAATGATCATACAGACCCAGCATGGGAGCAGGGCGAACCACTGCCGGACTACGACAATACGGAGAATCAAACCGAACAAACTAATTTTGTCAAAGATAATAGTCCGGACGACATAACGCCGGACAGGCACCCGGAGCAGCAGAATGCCCGTCAAAGGCTTGTTGCCACCGCGAGGAGTCTGAAAAAGCAGAAGCAAAGGCTCAAGGCTGCGCAGGACACACTCCAAATCAGATGGAGTAAAGTACTCAACACAGCAGCGAAGTACGGCGACAATCCCCCCACCAAGAGCTACCCAAATCGGAAGTTGCTACCTGAATTCGATGAGGAGGCCTTAGACCCCCCACAACCAAAAATCAAAACAGCCACCTGGCCGGATAGACGACCTCACGACCAACATCGAGCGGCAAACAACGCCACTCACAAGCCAATACGCGATCCACGCGAGGGCTCGCACCAAAAGTACGGCGCAACCAGATCCATCTATGGACCACGCAAGCGCGCCCCGGCATACGATGTAACACAACAAACATCCGAACAACGCGGTACACCCAGATACAGGGGTGCCGCACACCCCCTATGTTTCACCGATGAGGTGCTGGACCATGAATTTCCAGAGGGATTCAAACCCGTAAACATAGAGGCATACGACGGAACAACAGACCCTGGGTCTGGATTGAGGACTATATCCTCCATATCCATATGGCTCGAGGAGATGATCTCCACGCCATCAAGTACTTACCCCTCAAGCTCAAAGGGCCAGCTCGTCACTGGCCTAAAAGCCTCCCCGAAACCTCCATTGGAAGCTGGGAAGAGCTCGAAGACGCTTTTCGGGCAAATTTTCAAGGGACTTATGCCCGACCTCCGGACGCGGACGATTTGAGTCATATAACTCTACAGCCCGGAGAGTCAGCCAGAAAACTTTGGAACAGGTTTCTTACTAAAAAGAACCAAATTGTCGACTGTCCGGACGCCGAAGCCTTGGCAGCTTTTAAGCATAGCGTCCATGATGAATGGCTTGCCAGACACCTCGGCCAAGAAAAGCCGAGAACAATGGCAGCATTAACAAGCCTCATGACCCGCTTTTGCGCGGGTGAGGACAGCTAGCTAGCCAGATGCAGCACCACCGACCGCAGTACATCTAAAGTTATAGATGGAAACGGGAAATCACGGCGCAACAGCAATAACAAACGCCAGAATAAAGAATATAGCACTAAGAGCACGGCAGTAAACGGCGGATTCAAAAGCTCTCGGCCAGGTCAGCAAAAGCCGGCCTCTAAAGGCGCCAGAGATGAACTGTCCAGCCTAAACAAAATTCTGGACCAAATATGTCAGATCCATAGCACCCCTGGTAAACCTGCTAATCATACCCACAGAGAATGTTGAGTCTTTAAGAAGTCCGGCAAGCTCAACACCGTACACAAGGGGGAGGATACACCAAGCGAAGACGAGGATGAGCCTCTCAAGCAAGACACTGGGGAACAAAAGAAATTTCCACCAGAAGTCAAAACAGTAAATGTGTTACACGTGGTCAAAGGAAGAAACAAAACGGCACTGCCAGAAAAATATGCCCAAGGGCCTATCACCGCGGAGTCCTGCCACTGGTCGTCTCAACCGATCACATTCGACCATCGTGATTACTCAGCAAGTATCCGGTGTGCAGGATGGGCTGCCCTGGTATTAGACCCAATAATTGGCGGATACCACTTCACACGAGTCCCGATGGACGGTGGCAGCAGTCTAAACCTGATATACCAGGACACAATCCATGAAATGGGGATAGACCCAAAAAAAATTTACCATAGCAATACTACCTTTAAAGGAGTAACGCCAGGCCCAGGGGCTCATTGCACGGGCTCACTGCTACTAAAGGTTATATTCGTCTTCCCTGATAACTTCTATAGTGAACATTTAACCTTCAACATCGCTCCGTTCCAAAGTGGCTATCAAGCACTACTTGGACGCGAAGCTTTCGCTCGCTTTAATGCAATACCGCACTATGCTTCCCTCACACTCAAGATGCCCGGCCCATGTGGCATCATTACAGTAAACGGAAGTATTAAGCGATCTTTGCACGCCAGGCAGCCGCACACTAAAAACAGCCTCACCAACTAAAGCATTTAACAGGTCGTCAAGACCTCAGACACAATTAGACGAGTCCGGCGCAGCTATATGTAATTCATACCGGATCAATGGTCACACCCCTATTACAAATACAAGGGTCTCAACGCGCGCAGACAAGTGGCAATTTTTACTCATCCTGAATTATACATGGTTTCTTTAAAAACTACATTTTTGCACGACAACTTTTTCACCTAAGTTCCTCTCTTTTACAGATGATCATCATGCTACGCCCGTCCAGGATACGGCACAACAGAGACACAGGCGCAGACGTGCAACAGGGACCCGCTCCAAGGATTCTTTTTAGATTAAGACCCTGCGTAAACCTCTTTTACTGTCTCTTGTTGATACATATCCACCGAATTCTCAGCACAGTTGAGAAGGACGTTGACGTCTTGGCATGTGGCCACGTCAGAATAATGCACGTACCTGGACACAAGGGGCTTCTTACAAAGGGCACTATTTAGGACCGGTTTATACCATAAAGACCGAATACCTTAGGGAGTCTTCGGCGTCGCGAGTTTGGCCTTATATGCACCAGCTCCGAATCATTGTCTTTGGTCAAATGTTGGGTTTGCCCGGCTCCTGTGTTTTGGTGCCTTATGTTCCGCTTTATCAGCTAAGGTAGCACCAGGAGAACTACTACGATTGTGCCCTGGTTCATCCGGACGAGCACCTCAGTAGAGAAAGCTGAAAACTGACTGTCATGATATAGCGTGAGACTGGTCAACCACTCGATGACCTATCGGAATGTTAGAATTACTCCACCTTAACGAAGGGCCGTTTTCTGGCCAAGCATGTACGCACCCCACGATCAGGAGAGTGCGGAGCCACCAGGGGCTATCTAGTAGCCCCACCATCAAACTCCTACGGCTAAGTGAAAGTGTTAAAGCATTATAGTCCGGTTGCCTCGCTCGCTACGCTATCACCTCCTTAATAGGACCAAGACGTTGGGTTAAGTGTGAACACACGTTTTTTGCGAGCACCTCCGCATTATATGCGTGGGGGTTGAAGCCGACGGCTGCAATCTTTCAGGTTATACACATGTATACATAAACGGCCGAACATGAGGCATCATACTACTTTCAGGCAAAAGTATAAACATAGCCTTATAAAAACTTCATAAAAGCATTGTGTTTACAATGAGAATACATATCACTCAAACATAATATTCTTCGAGCACTGGGCCTCTATCAAACGAGCACCCTCGAGAACCTCCTCGAAATAATGCTCGGCAGCCACTCGGCCTATGGCCGAACCCTGCGCCGCAATAGTGGTAGCGTCCATCTCCGCCTAGTATGCTTTAACATGGGCAAGGGCCATCCACGAGCCTTCTATGCACGCCAACCTCTTCATCGCATTAATGCGCAGCACCGCACCAAGGAACTGTTGCACTAAGATGAAATAGTTGTTCGGCTTTGGCTTTTCCGACCATAGCTGATCCACAACAGACCTCATGGCGAGTCCGGACAACCTATTCAGTTCGGCCCATTCGGCTAGCTGGTCAGTCAATGAAAGCGGACGCTCTGGAACGTGGAATTGCGACCAGAACAGCTTGTCCACTTCACAATCTGTCTGACCTTGGAAGTACTTGGTCGCATCGGCAGCGCTCGCCGCCAAATCCAGATACGAATCTGTCGAACTCCACACCGATCCAGAGGGGCATACCATGGATCTCCGAACTTCCTCCGTAATATGAAGGGTTTCCCAGCCGCAATATCCCCAGCTTCCCGCAGCTCCTTCTTCGCTCCCATAGCAGGACGGTTGTCTTTGTCCGCCGACGTGGCCTTCTCAAGGTCCGTTGCCTTCGCTCGGTTTTCTTTTTCAAGGACCCGGCAACGGTCGGCAGTGTCTTTTAATTCTACGGTCATCTTGGCCTATTCTCTTGGCTCTTGCAATGTGCGGCTGTCGGTGTCAAAACCGGCAGATCTCGGGTAGGGGGTCCCGAACTGTGCATCTAGGCCGGATGGTAACAGGAGGCAAGGGACACGAAGTTTTACCCAGGTTCGGGCCCTCTTGATGGAGGTAAAACCCTACGTCCTGCTTGATTAATATTGATGAGCTGGGTAGTACAAGAGTAGATCTACCACGAGATCGGAGAGGCTAAACCCTAGAAGCTAGCCTATGGTATGATTGTTGTTCTGTATGTTGTCCTACGGACTAATACCCTCTGGTTTATATAGACACCGGAGAGGGTTAGGGTTACACAAAGTCGGTTACAATGGTAGGAGATCTACATATCCGTATCGCCAAGCTTGCCTTCCACGCCAAGAAAAGTCCCTTCCGGACACGGGACGAAGTCTTCAATCTTGTATCTTCATAGTCCAGGAGTCCGGCTGAAGGTATAGTCCGGCCATCCGGACACCCCCTAATCCAGGACTCCCTCAGTAGCCCCTGAACCAGGCTTCAATGACGATGCGTCCGGCGCGCAGATTGTCTTCGGCATTGCAAGGCGGGTTCCTCCTCCAAGTACTTCATAGAAGATTTTGAACACAAAGATAGTGTCCGGCTCTCCAAAATAAGTTTCCACATATTGCTATAGAGAGACTAATATTTACACAAATCTAATCTGCTAACGTATTCCGTAGTGTGACACACCACGGCCAAGCCGTTATTCGAATCGTTTTATTATCCCACCTCAGCGCGTCATGCGAGGCGGTTTCCTTGGCATGTCTTGTTAAAGCAGAGATCATGTCCCCTTATTCCGGGATTCTCATCAATACGGGCGTGGGTAACCCAACCGCGCCATTGATTACGGCGCTTGGAGATAAGCGAGTTTTACCAGGCTGGTGGGGACACGTAGTTTCGTCCACCCATATAAGGGGATAAGGATCCACCTTTTCACCTACGCCTTCTTCCTCATTTGCCTATCCATTTTCACGCACTCGAGCTCCAGCGCCCAAGTCCACACTCCCCACCTCAACCTTTTCCAGCCATGTCCGGAGCGGGGGGCAAGTGGATGGTCTCCTCCATCATGGAGGGACACATAAAAAAACTGAGGAAGGCCGGATACTTGTCTAACGACATCGCGTACCAGCTTCCTGAAGAGGGGCAGCTCCTCCCCACCCCAAGGCCCCATGAGAGGGTAGTGTTCCTTCCCCACTTCCTCCGCGGACTGGGCTTTCCTATCCACCCATTCGTCCGGGGACTCATGTTCTACTACAGCCTGGATTTCCATGATCTGGCCCCGAACTTCATCCTCAACATCTCGGTGTTTATCATCGTGTGCGAGGCTTTCCTCCGCATCTGCCCCCATTTCGGCCTATGGCTCAAGACATTCAATGTCAAGCCGAAAGTGGTGCGTGGCAACCAGGCGGAGTGCGGAGGTGCCATGGTGGGCAAAATGCCCAACGTCTTATGGCTCGAGGGCTCCTTTGTGGAGACCCTAAAGGGGTGGCAATCGGGGTGGTTTTACATCACTGATCCACGCGACCCTGAGTGGGTCGCAGCCCCCGAGTTCCGGTCCGGACCCCCAACGCGGCTCATGTCCTAGAAAGAGACAGGCCTATCGTGGGGCAGCAAAGAAGAGGTGACTGGACTGCAAACATGCATCCAAACCCTGGTGAACAAGCAGCTCAAGCTTGTCAACATAGTCTAGGTTATGCTCATCCACTGGATCCTCCCGTGTCAACAACGGGCCTTCAATCTGTGGTAGTTCAACCCGGCGCAGCACCGAACTCTCAGCAGGCTCTTTGACATGACATACAAAGATGCCTGGAAGGTGCTTTTCAAGGGTGCCGAGGCTCCCGCATCCGCTACCCAGGATCACGGATTTAGCACGCAGCGTCACGCTAGCGCGGTAAGTTGTTTGTACCTTTTACAGGGTATTAGTTTTTCATAATTTAACTCTATGCGGGATCTAAGCTCCCTTACCTTTGACAGGATTGGCAGGCGAAGTATGGACAGATCGACTGTCCGGCTCCATTGCCCGAAGACCCAGCCGATGCCCGCTTGGCGAAGCTGCTGGTTTCGGCACCCTATGTGGTGCCAGAGAAGAAGGCCACGAAGAAGGCCACGGGGACTCAAAAAAGTACCCGGCGCCAGGAGGTGTCGGGTTCATCATCCGGCGGCTCCAAGGCGCATTCCTCCCGTGAAGACGAGGAGGAGTAAGAAGAGACCTCTCCCCCTCCAGCGGGGGGAGAGAAGAAAAGGAAGGGCGCCCTCACTGGGGAGGCCGAAGGGTCCAAGAAGGGGAAAACCCTTCCTCCGGACTACTCCACCGACGCCGACGACGGCGGAGAGGAGTGGCCGCTCAGGGCCAAGCCCCTGGCGAAATCGTAAGTATTCAGATACCAGAGTAATTCATAGTATTCCTTTATTGCACAGCTTTGCCTTATGTCGAATATGATTATGCAGCCCACGCAAAGACCGGCTCGACGCGTCGTCGAGCGGTTCACTGGACTCGTCGGATGTGAATTCGCTTCCGACGGCTACCTCCCCCCGCCCTACGAACGACGCAGAAGTGTTGTCCCAATAGGTTCCAAGCCAGGAGGAGGTGGTCCTTGAGGCGCCGCAAGGCGACCTCCCGGACTCCAGGAGTAAAGGGGATAAAACCCCCCCAGGGCTGGAAGTCTGGCCCTAGGCGGGACACCGCTCCCGAACCTTCAAAGGTTCCAGAGTCCGGCGGGCGACCTCCTTCCAAGAGGAGCAAGCCCACCGTGCTAGTGACCCCTGTCCAACCAGAGGCGCCGAACAATCTGTTGGAGGTGCTCAAAGGTGCCTCCATCGACGAGGAGCACCGCACCATTATGAGTGCGGTGGTCCAGAAGGTTCAGTCCGCCAAGAGCGGACTGACTGAAGCTTGTGCTAGCCTTTTAACAGGCTTTGAGGTAATTAAAGAATGTGTAAATAATATTACCGCATAGACAGTAGCCCCTGATGCTCTGTTTGGCGTTCGGGAAGAAAAGCCGAATAGAGGATCAAATGAAATTCGCAGGAGTCTAACAAAAAGGAGTCAATATGCGTGTGCAGGCTTCTCTGCTGGCGTCCGCCGCACTGACTGCAGAAGTGGACACGCTAAAGCAGAACCTCGAGCAGTCCGAGCAAGATCTCGGGCGTGCTAAGAAGCAGCTTGAGGACAAGGAAGGTAAGAAATACCTTGTTTAAATATATATATAAAAAGTGCAATTGCAAAAAATGACAGGATTATCGTGGCTATTATAGGGGCCACGTCTGAGGTGGCGACCCTTAAGCAAGCGCTGCTCGAGGCCGAGAAGAGGGCGGCCACGGAGCGCACCGAGCGGGAGAAGTATGAGGCCCTGGTTGGCAAGGTGCGGCAAGAGCTCCAGCCTCTCATGAAAAAACATGAGAGTTTGGAGGGTGACTCGAAGACGCAAGCGTACGAGCTTGCGGTGGCTATTGAAAATGCCAAGTCTGCCAAGGCCGAATCCCAGAAGACCCTCCAGGAGTTGGATGCGGTGAAAAAGATAGCAGCGGGTAAGGCATTCTTTATGCAAAGCAAACACATAAACGTGAGTTACTTGTTACTTACCCGAATCCGGAGCTCTCTAGGAGCATTCGCAGATCTTCCCCGTAGCGTGTCTGATGCTGCCGCATTCTATCGAGCCGAAGAGTGTAGCTCGACAGAGAAGGTGTTCTTGTCTCAGTATGCTGAGGCCGGACACCCCGTGCCCCTGAGCGACCAGCTGAAGCAACTGGTCGAGCTCCACAAGGCGGCCGAACAGGCCATGAAAGGCCTCATAGTTTGGTTGTGGCCTGGAGAGGCACTACCTGGGAGCTATTTTGGGCTGGTGCAGCGGCTGGTGGGGGCCTGTCCAAGGCTCGAAGTCATCAAGCGCTTCGTCTACATTGAAGGTGCCCGTAGGGCCCTTGCCCGTGCTAAGGTGCACTGGGGCAAGCTGGATGCTGAGAAGCTTGTGAAGGACGGGCCACCGCCGGGGAAAGAGCATCGCAAGCCCAAGAATTATTATACGGATGTTCTGAAGGGTGCCCACCTTGTGGCGGATGAATGTTCCACGGATGTAATTTTTGAGTAAAACTCGCTCGTTTTGTCCTGTGCGCTGAAAACTTGTCCATATGCGCTAAGCAATGCTGTTGGAATTTAAAATATTACCTTCTGTGCGGCTGTTTATCAATTCTAAGAGATGGCGAGTCGCCGGCTTCTGCCCCCATGCCGCTAGTGCTGGGGTGTTCGGGGATAAACCTGAGTGCTCTTTTTCCCATGTTTGGGTCCTTCGAGGGAGGCGCTCAGCACAACGAACAAGGCAATCAGACTATAATGCGTGAACACTCTCACTTAGCCATAGAATTCTATAATTTTAAATTTCGGCGAAGCCCCTGGTATTCGGAAGACCGAGTTCGGGGCGCTATCCACACCTTGGCCGGACGGAGCCGACTCCTCGCTCTAAGCGGCATAAGTCTTTAGGGACTCGAAAAACCTCTCGAACAGCGACCAGCTCTCGCTTCATCATGACAGTCAGTTTTAGCTTTCTCTACAGAGGTGCTCGACCTAGCTCAACTGGGGCACAATTGCAGTAGTTCTCTTAGTGCTACCTTAGCCGACACAGCAGAACGTAAGGCACCAAAACATAGGAGCCGGGCAAACCCAACTATTGATCAAAGACATGATTCGAAGCCGATGCATATAATGCTATAAGTTCGGGGTGCCGCACTTGTTAAAGTGTTCGGACTTCTCACAACATATTGAGGGGTACTAAATCCCCTGGCGTATTTTGGCCATACCAAAGTGTACGGGTGCAACATGTCGTTAAGGAACATATATTTGTAAAAAAAGCGTAATGCAAAAAAAGACAAAAGCTATGCATTGTTTATTAAAAAGGGCTGCGATCAAAGCAGAATGATACAAATAATGCGATAAGCAAAAGGTTGGACTATTTAACATGTCCGTTCCAGGGGCAGGCTGCGGAATGGTATGCGAAACAGGTATACTTCTCGTGATAGAGACTCCCCGTAATGCTGCATGGCTTGTCTGCTTCCCTGGTTCTTGCATCGTTTGTGCGGCAATTGAACTGCCGAACAGGCCTTCTGAAGAATGGAGTCCTGAAAGTAAGAGAAAATTAAAAAATCGGCAGCCCCTGGTGCGGTTTAAGCCGTGTTTCGGGCATGCCGTGATGGTTCCCCTCCCCCTGTACCCATGGTATTTCTAGAGCGTAGTTATGTACGCGAAGCACTAGCGTCGCATTTTTGTGAGGGTTGGGGTTGGGGCCGCATTGCTACTCCTGCTCGGAACGTGCCAGGCGGTCTTGTTATAGGTTACTCCGGGCGCGCTTGACGATGTGCGGACATTTAATGGCCAGACTGGAGAACTTCTTGGCGAGGCTGCTTTGTACTTCCGCTGCAAGGGCCTCCGTGTGCTCCTCCGTTCGGAGGGAGCGTTCGGTGTTTCCATTGACCGTAATTACTCCTCGAGGGCCTGGCATCTTGAGCTTAAGGTATGCGTAGTGCGGTACCGCATTGAACTTGGCAAATGCGGTTCGCCCGAGCAGTGCGTGATAGCCACTGTGGAATGGGACTATGTCGAAGATTAACTCCTCGCTTTGGAAATTATCCGGAGATCCGAAGACCACTTCAAGTGTGACTGAGCATGTACAGTTGGCCTCTACACCTGGTATTACACCTTTAAAGGTCTTTTTGGTGGGCCCAATCCTTGAGGGATCTATGCCCATTTTCTGCACTATATCCTGGTAAAGCAGGTTCAGGCTGCTGCCGCCGTTAATAAGGACTCTAGTGAGATGAAATCCGTCAATAATTGGGTCTAGAACCAATGCGGCGAATCCGCCATGACGGGTGCTAGTGGGATGGTCCCTTCGATCAAAGGTGATCGGGCAGGAGGACCATGGGTTGAACTTTGGGGCGACTGGCTCTACCGCGTATACGTCCCTTAACGTGCGCTTCCGCTCCCTCTTGGGGATGTGGGTTGCGTATATCATGTTCACCGTCCGCACTTGTGGGGGAAAACCCTTCTGTCCACTGTTGTTCGGCGGCCGGGGCTCTTTGTCGTCATCGCTATGCAGCCCCTTGTCGTTATTTTCGGCATTTAACTTGCCTGCCTGCTTGAACACCCAACAATCCATGTTGGTGTGATTGGCCGGCTTTTCGGGGGTGCCATGTATCTAGCACAAGCGGTCGAGTATTCGGTCCAAACTAGACGGGCCCCTCGGATTTCCTTTGAATGGCTTTTTCTGCTGACCGGATTTATAGCCTCTGAGTCCGGCATTAACTGTCGTATCCTCAGCATTGTCGCCATTAATGCGGCGCTTCTGCTTGTTGCGACGCAACATGCCACTACTGTCCCTGGTATCCGAATTACCAAGGTTCTTGGTCATATTGTTGCTACGAGCAAGCCAGCTGTCTTCTCCCGTGCAAAAGCGGGTCATGAGTGTCGTGAGTGCTGCCATAGATTTCGCCTTTTCCTGTCCAAGGTGCCGGGCAAGCCACTTGTCATGGATATTGTGCTTGAAGGCTGCTAGGGCCTCTGCGTCTGGACAGTCGACTATTTGATTTTTCTTTGTTAGGAACCGTGTCCAGAATTGCCTGGCCGATTCCTCTGGCTGCTGAATTACGTGGCTTAGGTCATCAGCGTCTGGTGGTCACACATAAGTGCCCTGGAAATTGTCGAGGAATACGGCTTCCAGGTCCTCCCAACAACTGATTGATCCTGCTGGCAAGCTGTTAAGACAATGCCGAGCCAAGCTTGAGTGGGAGGTATTTGATGGCGTGGAGATCATCACCGCCGGCCATGTGGATATGAAGGAGATAATCCTCGATCCATACCGCAGGATCTGTTGTGCCATCATATGATTCGATGTTTACGGGTTTGAAACCCTCAGGGATTTGATGATCCATTACTTCGTCTGTGAAGCATAGTGGGTGTGCGGCGCCTCTGTACTGGGCTATATCACGACGTAGCTCCAATGAGCTTTGTCTACTGTGTTCGGCCCTACCGGATTTGTGTCCGGCGTGACGGTTACCATCTCGAGTCGTGGGGCGCCCACACGATCCGTAGATCGATCTTGTTTGCCTTGCCTTGTCCTCCAACATATCTCGCAGGTCTGGCGCATTTTCCCGTGCCTTGGTACAGTCTGCGGCTTGAGTGGAGGGCCGAGAGGCCTCTCTGTCACGGCCACGAGGTGGCGGGCCGGCCATATCAAGTGCTGGTGATGTAGGTTTAAGTGCTTCCTCCTCTAATCGGGGTAGCAACCTGCGCTTTGGGTAGCTCCCGGAGGGGCGTTCGAGTTTATGCTCTTCGGCCGCAAGGACTTCAGTCCATCTGTCGACTAGCAAATCTTGATCAGCTCTAAGCTATTGCTGTTTTTTCTTGAGGCTTCTTGCCGTGGCCATAAGCCTGCGTTGAAAACGCTCTTGCTCGACGGGATCCTCTGGCACGACGAATTCGTCGTCGTCGAGGCTTGCCTCGTCTTCGGAGGGAGGCATATAATTATCGTCCTCGACCTCTCTGTCTGCCGCTCTCTATGAGGGCTACCTTCTCCGTCCTCCTGTGCTGAATCTTGCTGGAGGGGGTTTTCTTCGGCACTCTCCGGAGTATTATTATCTCCCGTGCTGGAATCACCGTATTTGCTTTGGCGGGATTTTGAGCGGCGCCGCTGACGCCGGCGCTTAGGCTGTTTCTTGGAGGGGTCATCCTCCGGTGTTCCATCACCATCTCCTTCTTTTGGGTGTCCACCATGTATATGTCATACGACGAGGTGGCTTTCCAGGGCCCAATAGGCACTGGTTCTTCATCGTCTCCTGCATCGGTGTCCATATCATCGATGTCTTCGGAGTCGAAGTCGAGCATGTCGGTTAAATCGTCGACAGTGGCTACAAAGTGGGTGGTGGGTGGGCTTTGAATTTCTTCGTCGTCCATATTCCAACCTTGCTGACCGTAGTCCGGCCAGGGCTCTCCTGATAAAGAGAGAGACTTTAGTGTCTTAAAAATATCCCGAAAGGCAAGTGCTGAAAGATGTCTGCGGCAGTAAACTCCATGGTCGGCGCCCAATCGGATTCGATCGGCAGGGGCGCGGAGGGTTCGGAGTCCGGAGAGGAGTCCGGCTCCTTGGAGTCACGAGTCTCGTGGAGTGCGGGGCTGGTTTTCAGCTCGATCGCCATTGGGATCACAGCCCCCAAGGCGGCGTCCAACCACCCATCCTCGATCGGCGCAGTTGGCTCAGAATTAAGGGTCAAAGCTGATGCGGGTGCGGCCTCGAGGGCACTGTTCGGCGGCAGAGCTAGATCATGCTCGTCGTGACAGTGAGGCGCGCTTGGAAGTGGCTAGAATCCGTCGAAGATCAAGTCCCTGCGGATGTCAGCCATGTAGTTTAAACTTCCAAATCTGACCTGACGGCCAGGGGCATAGCTTTTGATCTGCTCCGGATGGCCAAGTGAATTGGCCCGCAGTGCGACGCCGCGAAGATGAAGATCTGTCCGGGGAGGAAGGTCTCACCCTGGACTGCATCGCTATTGATGATCGTAGGAGCCATCCAGCCTACAGGCGACGACACAGAGGAACTCTCAATGAAAGCACCAATGTCGGTGTCAAAACCGGCGGATCTCGGGTAGGGGGTCCCGAACTGTGCGTCTAGGCCGGATGGTAATTGGAGGCAAGGGACATGAAGTTTTACCAAGGTTCGGGCCCTCTTGATGGAGGTAAAACCCTACGTCCTGCTTGAATAATATTGATGATATGGGTAGTACAAGAGTAGATCTACTACGAGATCGGCGAGGCTAAACCCTAGAAGCTAGCCTATGGTATGATTGTTGTTTTGTATGTTGTCCTACGGACTAAAACCCTCCGGTTTATATAGACACCGGAGAGGGTTAGGGTTACACAAAGTCGGTTACAATGGTAGGAAATCTACATATCCGTATCACCAAGCTTGCCTTCCACGCCAAGGAAAGTCCCTTCCGGACACGGGACAAAGTCTTCAATCTTGTATCTTCATAGTCCAGGAGTCCGGCTGAAGGTATAGTCCGGCCATCCGGACACCCCCTAATCCTGGACTCCCTCAGTGGCCTTCTCGGCTTTCAACTCTTTGGCCACCTTCAAAGCAGCGGCACTACTAATCCTCGCTTGTTCCTTGGATCGGGCAAGTTCTGCCTACAAGGTTTCCACGGTGGCAGCTCCATCTGCAGTCACAACATATTAAAGATACTGGCATCATGCAGCTCTTACTATGTGGCGTTCACCAGAAAATAACACTTACCCTGTGCCTCGTCAAGCCTCTTGTTAACAAGCTCGATGTCGGCGTCTGCCGCATCCAATTGCCGTTTAAATTTGGCAAACTCACTAGTCCGGCTAGCCACCGGAGCTTCCACCACCTGTACATAGGGGCAGTCTGGTTATTGCCTGGGAATATGATCCTCTGTTCACCGCCGTTCTCGACGACAACCAGAGTCTTAGGGGCTACTGTCTACACAGGGCACACCTAACATGTGCAGTACTATCACATATTATCTCACGTACCTCAATGCCTGTCAGTAGACTCATAAAGGCTTCATGTAATCCGCTTTCGGCGGATGAGATTCTCTCCATCACCGTACCCATCAGCATACGGTGTTCTTCTGAGATGGCCGCTCGCCCCACCAACTCCCTCAGAACGTCCGACCGCACACCAGATGGTGTCGGACTCTTTTGTCTGCTCTCTTTGGGAGCCGGACGCTGGGGACTTCAGGGGTCTATGAGATTATCTTCTGGCCTCACCGGATCCGGAGAGGCCCTCCGTGACGACACTTCGGGGTCGCCCGCTTCTTGAGCGGAGGAGTCCGGGGAGGCGTTTCGCTCTCCATCATCTCTGGAAGAAGATCCCCCGAAGATGAGCTCAGCTGAGAGGGGCTAAGGCCCGAACTGCAAGATATATGCGGTGGTTATTTTCTCAGAAAAAAGATAGCATACCTTTACTATTAAAGTATTTTGGATCACTTACGACTCGTTGGAGGGCTGATCCCCCCGCGGACTTTGTGCGGCAAAAGCACCCCCCAAGGCAGGACCCTCTGTGGGAGACTTCTTCTCCCGTTTGGAGGCTTCGGCTTCTGGATCCTCGGAAGCAGTCCTTTTCCTCCCTCGGTTGTCCTCCTTCGTGGAGACGCTCATTCCCTCGGTTGGAACTGGCAGCGATGAGGGCCCGCGTCCGCCCGTATTATCCCCCCCGGTATCTTCCTTCGAGGGCTCCGGGCAAGGTGCGACCTCGAGCATCTTTTCCAATACCGGATTTTCCAAACCCTCAAGGAGGGGGACCAAACACCGAATCATCTTCTCCTTTGTTAGCCAGTCCTGGTCAAAAAGCAAACTCTCAGAAATAACTTCGTGACGAATAAAAGACAGTGTCTTCGGCCAGAGGATTTTACTTGTTCGGTGGCGCGGTTACTGCTCAGGCCCACGTCCTCGGTAATATCCGGGCACTCTACTTGAGGTCCGAAGAATGACTTGTACATCTCCTCATGCGTCAGGCCGAGGAAACTTTGAATGGCACGCGGTCCCTCTGGGTTGAACTCCCACAAGCGAAGGGGCAGGCGTTTGCAAGGCTGGACTTGACGAACGAGCATAACTTGTATTACCACAGCCAAATTAAAATCTCCCCCGAAGAGATCTCGGATGCGGCTTTGCAGTATAGGCACGTCCTTGGCTGGACCCCAGCTCAGACCTCTGCTAATCCATGACATCAGTTGTGGTGGGGAGCCCGAGCGGAAAGCGGGGGCAGCCGCCCACTTGGCACTTCTAGGAGCTGTGACGTAAAACCAGTCATGTTGCCATAATTTGGACACCTCTGGAAAGGAACCTTTCGGCCATGGAGCTCCTTCCATCTTGCCTATTGATGCACCTCCACACGCTGCATGTTGCCCCTTGATCATCTTCGGCTTTACTTCAAAGGTCTTGAGCCACAGGACGAAGTGAGGGGTAATGCGGAGGAAAGCCTCGCACACGACAATAAATGTCGAGATGTGGAGAAAGGAGTCCGGAGCTAGATCGTGGAAATCTAGCCCATAATAGAACATCAAACCCCTGACGAAGGGATCCAGAGTGAGGCCTAGACCTCGGAGGAAGTGGGAGACGAACACGACGTTCTCGTTGGGTTCAGGAGTAGGGACGATCTGCCCTCGAGCAGACAGCCGATGCGAAACCTCAGTGGTCAGGTATCTGGCCTCCCTCAACTTCTTAATGTCCTCTTCCGTAACGGAGGAGGGCATCCATCCGCCTTGAAGGCTGGATCCGGACATGATTGAAGATCCGGAGCACCTAACCTGGGCTTTGGGTGTTAGAACTCGAGGCAGGGGAACGGTTCGATTGGGCACGAGAGGGAAAAAGCAAAAACCTTGTCCCTTTATAAAGAGGGTGAATATCAAGCGTCCTCTCCGTAGCCGTTTAGGACTTGCCTATAATCTAGGAGTCCTAGACACGGTTGGGTTACCCACGACCGCATTAATGAGAATCCCATAATTGGGGGAACACGATCTCCGCTTCAGCAAGATGTGTCAAGAAACCGCCTCGCGTTATGTGTGGAGCTGGTTGAAGAAAAACGGTTCGAATAATCGTCGGGCCATGACACAACGTCATGCTGCCAAAACAAGCCAGCAAATTAGATCTCCGAAAATATTATTCTCTCTACAGTGGAATGTGGAACTTATTTTGCAGGGTCGGACACTATCCTCATATTCAATTTCTTCTGTGATGTATTCGGAGAGGGAACCCGCCTTGCAATGCTGAAGACAATACTGCGCGCCGGACTCATCGTCATTGAAGCCTGGTTCAGGGGCTACTGAGGGAGTCCTGGATAAGGGGGTCTCCGGATAGTCGGACTATCTCCATTGGCTGGACTGTTAGACTATGAAGATACAAGATTGAAGACTTAGTCTCGTGTCCGGATGGGACTCTACTTGGCGTGGAAGGCAAGCTAGGCAATACGGATATGGATATCTCCCCCTTTGTAACCGACCTTGTGTAACCCTAACCCTCTCCAGTGTCTATATAAACCGAAGGGTTTTAGTCCGTAGGACAACAATCACAACATACAATCATACCATAGGCTAGCTTGTAGGGTTTATCCTCTCTTATCTTGTGGTAGATCTACTCTTGTACTACCCATATCATCAACATTAATCAAGCAGGACGTAGGGTTTTACCTCCATCAAGAGGGCCCGAACCTGGGTAAAACTTCGTGTCCCCCGCCTCATGTTACCATACGGCCTAGACGCACAGTTCGGGACCCCCTACCCGAGATCCGCCAGTTTTGACACCGACAGCCGTCATCACGGAGGGCTTCTACATCATCATAGCCCCTCCAATGAAGTGTGAGTAGTTTACCTCAGACCTTCGGGTCCATAGCTAGTAGCTAGATGGCTTCTTCTGTCTTTTTGGATCTCAATACAAAGTTCTCCCCCTCTCTTGTGGAGATCTATTCGATGTAATCTTCTTCTTTTTACGGTTTGTTTGTTGAGACCGATGAATTGTGGGTTTATGATCAAGTCTATCTATGAATAATATTTGAATCTTCTCTGAATTCTTTTATGTATGATTGGTTATATTTGCAAGTATCTTCGCATTATGAGTTTGGTTTGGCCTACTAGATTGGTTTTTCTTGCCATGGGAGAAGTGCTTAGCTTTGGGTTCGATCTTGCGGTGTCCTTTCCTAGTGACAGAAGGGGCGGCAAGGCACGTATTGCATCGTTGCCATCGAGGATAACCAGATAGGGTTTATTTCATATTGCATGAATTTATCTCTCTACATCATGTCATCTTGCTTAAAGCGTTACTCTGTTTTTAACTTAATACTCTAGATGCATGCTGGATAGTGGTCGATGAGTGGAGTAATAGTAGTAGATGCAGAATCGTTTCAGTCTACTTGTCACTGGCGTGATGCCTATATACATGATCATGCCTAGATATTCTCATAACTATGCTCAAGTCTGTCAATTGCTCAACAGTAATTTGTTCACCCACCATAGAATACTTATGCTCTTGAGAGAAGCCACTAGTGAAACCTATGGCCCCCGGGTCTATTCTCATCATATCAATCTCCATCACTGTAATCTTGCTTTGCTTTTCACTTTGCCTTTTACTTTTCACTTTGCATCTCTATACCAAAAATATTATATCTATCAGATCTCACTCTCGTAAGTGACCGTGAAGGGATTGACAACCCCTAATCGCATTGGTTGCGAGTAGCTATCGTTTTGTGCAGGTACGAGGGACTTGAGCATGGCCTCCTACTGGATTGATACCTTGGTTCTCAAAAACTGAGGGAAATACTTATGCTACTATGCTGCATCATCCTTTCCTCTTCGGGGAAATCTAACGCAAGCTCAAGAGGTAGCAGGATGTACATAAGAACATAAATGAATTCCTTGGATTGACTGTGTGTGATATACATACCTACGGAAATGTTTTTCTGGGATTCACCGTGTGGGATTTACATACCTACGGAAATGATTTTCTCGGATTACCGTGTGGGATTTACATACCTACCGAAATGATTGGGTTTTGATGCCTCACCCAATCGCACACGGCCCCAGTCTGGGTCATAGGAGGGCCTATGCCCGACGATTTCTGGGTCTTGTGGGAAGGACACCCTATCGCACACACTCACTTGGCTACGGTTCCAAATGTCGTCGCGGAAAGGGGTTAAAAACCACCATTTGTTTAGCACCTCGCTATACCAATGCCGACATGGGTTGTAAAATCATATATGTGTCCATGGGTTTATGCTTAAGTCCCATGCAAGAAATGGGGATGAAATTCGAACACCACAGCACCGTGGCTCTCCGGCAAACGTCAGCGTACTTGCTTTTGTAATTCTAGTAAATCCAAAATTAATGAAACTTGGCATGCTATCGTGGAGCAGCATCAACATGTCGTGGTAAATGTTTTGTCCCATTTGGGGCAGGTTTGGGGATATGCTTCTCACAAACCAGAGCATCTCACAACAAGCCTAATGGTTTCAGTAGGGAACATTTCACCTTTCTGGACGAAATGATATCCATTGCCTCTTCTCAATTTCAATTTTTTTCCTAGTGTCAACATAAAACAACAGGAGTGTTGTGTCAATTTTTGTGAATTTTTGGGTTTCTTTTGGACATTTTTATGCATTAAATTGAGTTTTCATTGCATTTATGTGCATAATTCAAATTTGAACTACATGCACATGGTATAATGCATATAAATTGGTTGTAACATCAAATTTTTGTCCTTGGTTGCATGCTTAGGTCCCATGCAAGAAATGAGAATGAATGGCAAACACCTTGCCACCGTCACTCAGCCGCAAACATTGAGATACCTCATTTTTAAATTCTAGTGAATCCAAACTTGTTTGAAATTCATGAAACTTGGCATGCTATCATGGAGCGGCATCAACATGCCATGGTAAATTTTTTGTCCCATTTGGGGCAGGTTTGGGTATATGCTTCTCACAAACCAGAGCTTCTCACAAACAAGCATGATGGTTTCGGTAGGGAACACCCCAACTTCAGGGACGAAACGATATCCATAGCCTCTAATTGCTTTCAAATTTTTTCTCGTCTCAACGTAGAACAACAGGAGTGTTGTGTCAATTTTTGTGATTTTTCTAGGTTCGTATGGACATTTTTAAGCATTAATTGACTTTTCAATGCATTCATGTGCATAATTCAAATTTGAACTACATGCACATGATCTAATGCATATAAATTGGTTGAAAATTCAAATATGTGTCCTTGGTTGCATGCTTAGGTCCCATGCAAGAAATGGAAATGAATGTCAAACACCTTGCCACTGTCACTCGGCCGCAAACATTGAGATGCCTGGTTTTTAAATCCTAGTAAATCCAAAGCTCGTCTGAAATTCATGAAACTTGGCGTGCTATCATGGAGCAGCATCAACATGCTGTGGTAATTTTTTATCCCATTTGGGGCAGGTTTGGGGATATGCTTCTCACAAACCAGAGCTTCTGACAACAAGTCTGATGGTTTCGGTAGGGAACGTTTCACCTTTCTGGACAAAACAATATCCATTGCCTCTTCTCGATTTCAATTTTTTCCTAGTGTCAACATAGAACAACAAGAGTGTTGTGTCTATTTTTGGGATTTTTCGGGGTTTGTTTGGAGATTCACTACTGCAGGATGGTCCAAACGCGACACTACGATCAAAGACCCTTTGAAGAAACTGTGTGTGATGCCATAATCGCAAACGGTGATGTAATAAAACCGCCAAAAAGGGTGCAAAACATTTGCAATGACGGATGCATCAAACACGGTTCAGATTTTAGTTGCGTGTGCGATGCAGGGCATACGGTTCAGTTCAATTAATTGTTTGCGATGAGGAGGAACAAACGAAACTAGCAGCCAAATGAAGGTGTGTGCGATATACAGCATACGGTTCACTAGGATGAACTGTGTGTGATTAGGCAACTCAATGGAAACATTTCAACTGAACAAGAAGTGTGTGATACGCGGGAAACAGGTACGTAATCAGAAATGTGTGCAAAGACCAGTAATAACACAGACGATTGCTGCTAATAAGCCGTGTGATTTTCTCTGTCTACAGAAGAATAACATGTATATATATAACTGAAATAAACATGCAATTACATAAGTGACTATACAGATCATTAACACACACCTCAATAAACAATTGCATGCATTCTAAAGTAGGAGAAATGATCGTCTAGTCATCTACTTCTTACGACGCTCCTGCCGCTACTCTGTGGCTCGATCCCTCGTCTAGGGCAGGAAGAAGACAGTTCCCCATATCAACGATCCGCATGTACATCTCATAGCTTGTGTATGCATCCATGGCCGGGTACTAGACATGTTCTTCATCCTGTCTCTCATGCCACACATTGTGCCAGGCATTCTTGTCCTTATTGCTCTCATTCTTCATCTTCATGTAGTAGGGGTCGATGATGGCCGGGGCGAGGTCAACCAGGGAGTTCAGTTTGTTTTTGTCTCTTCCCCAGACCTTGTAGTGGCCCTGGATGTTGACAACATTCGGGCATTTCAAGCCCGAAACCTTGAGCGCTTTTAGATCGTTGGTGGTGTCCATCGTAGCGAAACTGTAATCAGAGATGTTGATAAACCTGGAGAAATGCTCGCAAGGCCTTGTGGCCAGGTGGTAGTGGTAGATGAGGACGTCATGTCACATGCACAACTGGGTGACGACAACCTTCTGATCGTGCCCGGTACGACCCATGGTGTACTCGAGGTTGAAGACGACCACTGGGTACTTGTCCTCGGCAAGGAACTGCTCCATAGTTTGGATGGAGCTCTCCACCGAGACCGTATCATTCGTGTACACCATCGAGAGAGCCTTCCCCCTCACGTGGGTGTCCACAACTTGTTGCATGGTGAACTGACTGCCGTTCTCATCGTCGGCCGCTGGGAGAGCCATTGGAGCCATGGGGAGCGCCATTGGAACCGGTGGATGTCCTCTCTGTATGTGTCCTCGTGGGTATGCTTATTGTGTCGTGTGAGACGAGAGATGAAGGTACATGGCCACAGGAATAAAAGGGGGCCGGGCGGCGTGGATTCTCAGCGCGTTCGCATGGCAATTTTTGAAGCGGGTAACTGCATCGTCGCGCCGCGCCCGGGGCAACCGCATGCACAAAAACATGTGCATGATCATGCGCCGGCCCCAAACACTAGCAGCGCACATGGACGGACGAGGGCAGAGCACCCGGAGGGATGCGAGAGAAGAGCGCGCGTGGTGGGACGCGAGCAGAGCGCGTCGCGGCCGCCTGAACCGCAAGCAACCACATGCATACAGCATTTGAACACGCAGGAAATGGTCGCCTACAAGCCGCCCGACAGTTGTGTAGAGAGCGGCTGTGTGCTACTACCTCCGTCTAGTCTATAATCCCCTTTATATTATTTGCCATACTTTGCCCTCAAATTTAAACAACAAAATGTTAATGCATGTTATAAAAATTATATAATTGGAAAATATGTTCAAATACGAATCCAACTATATAATCTTTGGTGACATGCATTCGTATTTTATTAGACAAATCATACCTATAAACCAGGAGGGAGGTATAGTAGGTAATTAAATCGCAAACATTTTTTTGGCAGACGGCATACAGCCCAAGCTTGCGCAGCGCGCGGGGGCGTTCTTTTGGCCAAACCCCAAAAACCTAATGCTTATCGGCCTGCTATATAAACCCTCACGGCCGGCGAGTCCTGCGTCGCATTTTCCCCTCCCTTCCTCTAGCTTATCTTGTCTACTTCTCCCACAATAGCCAATAGCACCGGTCCATCGTCGTCGCTCAGCCACTCTGCCGTCATCAGAGTACAGCTCCATCTGGGATGCTACACCGTGGTGGCGGCGCAGTCCCCAGCGTAGTGTAGTGCGCGTGGCGTCCCTGTTGGGTGTGCGCAGAACACCCACAACACGCTCCGCCACCGCTTCCCGTCGGCAGCTGTTGCCCGCCGCCGTTTCCGCCACACCACCGTCGAAAGCCAGGGCCATCTCCTGCTTCGCCGCCACGGCCTAAAGGCGGGAGGTGGCTGTCGTGGCCACCACCCCACTACCGGCCACTGTGGCCATCACCCGCTCCGCCACCGCAGCCCGAAGGCGGGAGGTTGTGGTCGTGGCCACCACCCCATCGTTGGCCGCCGTGGCTGCCAGCCCACCGTCGAGAGTCGGGGTCATCACCCGCTCTGCCATCGCCACCCGAATGCGGGAGGCGGATGTGGATGCTCGCATGTGTGTCAGCGACCTTGCGCACTACAGCTAGTTCCTGCGGGACGAGGCGGAGCGCCTCGTCGAGCATGCAAAGATCCTTACCACAGTCGTGGCCGCAGCACATGCCACCTCAGAGGCGAGGAATCAGGAGATCTATGAGGAGAACCACCGCTTCGAGAGGGGTCATCTTGAGCGGCAGCAGCGGCAGGCGCCGTATTGCAGTTGCCCAGCTCGTCGGTAGGCTCCTCCTCATGTGCCTGTTACTGAGCGTGCTCGGCAGAGGAGAGGCAGCCGAAAGTACTACAAAGCCCCTCCGTAGTAGTAGTAGTATTTAGGGGCTTTTTTGTTCAGTTCATCCAACTATAGATGTGGTGGAACTATACAATGTACTTAAAATTAGCTAGTATATATAGTTGAACTAGCTATTTCAGTATGTGGTTGGCAACAATTGGGGAAAAGTTTGGTCGGTTCAGCTGTCGAGTTGAACTGTTTGTACAAATTAAGAACGACTGCTTAATCTATAAATGAAATCTATGCTTAATTACTGAATTTTAGTTGCAAAACTAGATACTGCTAGTGATTTTTAGCTTCATATTTTGACAAATCACAGTGTTACAAGGTTGACAAATGGCAATGTTACTAGATCAACAAATGTCAATCTTTCCAGTTTGACAAATCGTAACATACCCAATATGACAGATGCAAATCTTACCAAATTGTTTGTAAGTGGTTGCACACGGGTCATCCAAAAGAACCATTTGCTTTGAAGAGCTGCAAAAATCTTGCTCTCACTTGGCATACAAGTGTTCTATCTAAAACATTTGCGATCAAGTGCTGCACAAATCCTGCTCGGCACATTTTCCCTTGGCTTCCTGGGGAAGATGTCGTTTTGCATACGGGTGTTCTAACTAACATTTGCGATGACTGTTTTATATTTAAAAACCATTGACATTTTTTCAAAAGAAAATCATTTGATAAGTTTGTACATTAAGAGAGAAAACGCAAGTTCGCTCAAACCATATCTTTCATTCAGTCATACTGCGAATTTATATTCATATGATCGAGATACAGTATTGAACCAAAGAAAAATACTATTTCCGACAACGGCGGAGGCGGCGTGCCGCGCCATTGTTGTCATCCTCCGGGACGCCATCGTTGAGAGGTAGCATTCGACGACGGCGTCTCATGCCGCTGAGGGGGCGTGCGCACGGAGAGGAAGGCGGGTGGCCATGGAAGTCAAAGGGCTCGCTTCCCAATAAGCCTGCGCAGCGTACAGCTTGCACGCTTCCTAGTGAGCCTGCACATTCATGGACAGCTTGCATGCCTCTCGGTCAGCTTGCGCACCGGACTTTTGGTCAGACTATGCTCGCACGCCTTTCGGTCAGACTGCGCTCGCACGCCTTCCGTTCAATCAAGGTTAGCCAATTTATATGCATTAGAGCATGTGCATGTAGTTCAAATTTGAATTATGCACATAAATGCATTGAAAACTCAATTAATGCATAAAAATCACTGGTATGCATCGGTGCTATACAAGCTATCCATGAGCGCAGTCCAGTGCGCAGGCTGACTGAGAGGCGTTCAAACTGCCCTCGAATGCGCAGGCTCATCAAGAAGTGTGTGAGATGTACGCTGCGCAGGCTCACTGAGAAGCAGGCCCTTTGACATTGCTGCCTGCCTTCCTCTCCATTAATGGAGTCTGAGCTGCTAGTTAATATGGGCGGCCTTACTATTCGCCTCTCATTCCCCTCCCTCCCGTAGACCTCCACCAATGCCATGGCGCAGAACGATCATCTGCCACTAGTCTTCAAGTTTGCTGAAGTTGATTTCGAGCTGGAGGAGATAGAAAATAAGGAGGAATGGGGCCTCATGGATATGGCCCAGAACGAGCTGGTCGCCGTGGTTGCTGCCCCTGCTCCCATCCCAGCTCCCATCCCCGCGCCTGCGCCAGCGACCATTCCCGTAGAATGGACGGGCTGGTCTCCGAGCACTATCGCAGAGCTGGAGGCCGCGGGCGTCAGCGAGGTCTCCGCGGACCCGCGCGAGCTCATGCACATGCCAGCGCCAGCGCCCGTACCCGTGCACGCCCCTCCACCCACCGCGGCGTCGGTTGATACGTCTCTACCGTATCTATAATTTTTTATTGTTCCATGCTATTATATTATCTTTTTTGTATGTTAATGGGCTTTATTTTACACTTTTATATTATTTTGGGACTAATCTATTAACCGGAGGCCCAGCCCAAATTGCTGTTTTTTGACTATTTCAGTGTTTCGTAGAAAAGGAATATCAAACAAAGTCCAAACGAAATGAAACCTTCGGGAACGTGATTTTTGGAACAAACATGATCCAAAGGACTTGGAGTGGACGTCAAACAATCAACGAGGTGGCCATGAGGTAGGAGGGCATGTCTACCCCCTAGGTGCGCCATCCCTCCTCGTGGGCCGCTCGTTGCTCCACCGACCTACTTCTTCCTCCTATATATGTTCACATACCCCGCAAACATCCAGGAGCACCATGAAACCCTATTTCCACTGCCGCAACCTTCTATACCCAAGAGATCCCATCTTGGGGCCTTTTCCGGTGCTCCGCCGGAGGGGGCATTGATCAAGGAGGGCCTCTACATCAACTCCATGGCCCCTCCGATGATGTGTGAGTAGTTTACCTCAGACCTTCGGGTCCATAGTTATTAGCTAGATGGCTTCTTCTCTCCCTTTGGATCTCAATACAAAGTTCTCCTCGATTCTCTTGGAGATCTTTTCGATGTAACTCTTCTTTTTGCGGTGTGTTTGTCGAGATCCGATGAATTATGGGTTTATGATCCAGATTATCTATGAACAATATTTGAATCTTCTCTGAATTCTTTTATTTATGATTGGTTTATCTTTGAAAGTCTCTTTGAATTATCAGTTTGGTTTGGCCTACTAGATTGATCTTTCTTGCAATGGGAGAAGTGCTTAGCTTTGGGTTCAATCTTGCGGTGCTCGATCCCAGTGACAGAAAGGGAAATGACACGTATTGTATTGTTGCCATCGAGGATAAAAAGATGGGATTTATATTGTATTGCATGAGTTTATCCCTCTACATCATGTCATCTTGCTTTAGGCGTTACTCTATTCTTATGAACTTAATACTCTAGATGCATGCTAGATAGCGGGCGATGTGTGGAGTAATAGTAGTAGATGCAAGAAGGAGTCATTCTACTTGTCACAGACATGATGCCTATATACATGATCATACCTAGATATTCTCATAATTATTTGCTTTTCTATCAATTGCTTGACAGTACTTTGTTCACCCATCGTAATACTTATGCTATCTTGAGAGAAGCCACTACTGAAACATATGGCCCCAGGGTCTATTTTCCATCATACAAGTTTACAATCTATTTTATTTTGCAATCATTACTTTCAATCCATACCATAAAAATACCAAAAATACTTATCTTATTATTATCATCTCTATCAGATGTCACTCTTGCAAGTGGCCGTGAAGGGATTGACAACCCATTTATCATGTTGTTTGCGAGGTTCTTATTTTTTTGTGTAGGTACAAGGTGACTTGCGCATGGTATCCTACTAGATTGATACCTTGGTTCTCATAAATTGAGGGAAATACTTACGCTGCTTTATTGCACCACCCTTTCCTCTTCAAGGGAAAACCAACGCAGTGCTCAAGAGGTAGCAAGAAGGATTTCTGGCGCCGTTGCCGGGGAGTCTACGCACAAGTCAAGACATACCAAGTACCCATCATAAACTCTTATCCCTCACATTACATTATTTGCCATTTACCTCATTTTCCTCTCGCCCACTTCACCCTTGCTGTTTTATTCGCCCTTTTCCATTCGTCTTCTTCCCATATGTATCTTTCTTTGTGTTTCCATGTGCTTTCTATTTGCTTCCATCTTTGCTTACTAAAAATCGATTGATATGGATCCACTTAAAGTTTACTACTTGGATCATCTTCGATCCTTATGCGCTCATGCTGAAACCACAACTAGCCTAGTTGATGGGAAATCTTTAGATGAGCATGCTCATTTTGTGCGTCACCGTTTGTCTAAAAAAGGGAGACTCTTATGGGATCAAATAAACAGGTTGCTATGTTATGCTTGGAATCTTTGTGAAATTTGTGATTTACTTGTTTCTCTAAGAACCCTAAAACACCTTCCCTACCTATGTGAGTTTAATAAAAATGAAATCTTATCTTCTTATGCAAAGGGTGTTTATAGTTACTACGATATCGAACAAATTGAAGAATTTGTTGCTTTTAAGGGTGCTTATGAAGTTGCTTCTTTGATTGAAAAGTATGATATTACTCTCTAAGAATCTGAAAATTTTGACATACATAAATATTGCTATGAAAACTATGCTCATAATGTCTATGTCAAAGAATTTATTGAAAGAATGACCGTTGCTTCGAAAGAAAATAATTATATGCATGAATCTATAGATAATTATGATTCCGATGATTTGATTGAAATATCCCTTGATGAACATGATGCTTACTATTCTTGTGGCCATGATGCCAATATTTATGAAGATGAATTTGCTATAGTTCCTTATGTTAAACATGAGATTGTTTCTATTGCACCCAATCTTGATAGTCCCTTTGATGAAAAGCATGATTGTAATGATGTTATTATAAATTCTCTTAATGTCAATTGTTTTAATGATATGCAAATCCTCAAGCTTGGGGATGCTAGTTTTGCTATGACTACCATTTGTTGCAATGATCATGATTGGGGTGATTCTTCTTTTGATCTTGAAAATTTATTTAAGCCCCATGATGAATATGAGATGGATAATAGTGTTTGCAATATTATTGAAAGTAGGTTTGGAAGAGTGTCAACTTTAGATCCCACATATTTGGAGAATGTTCAATCTTATGAAATTTTTGATAAAAGTGGGTTTGGAGAGGTCATGACTTTAGTTAATGTTAATCCCACTATTTTGGAAGAGTGTCAACTTTGCATGCATGTGGATCATGTTGAAAATATTTTATGTGATAGCTATTTTGTTGAATTTTCTTATGATCCCACATGTAATTATTAGGAGAGAGGAAAATATGATTGTAGAAATTTTCATGTTCCTAAATTACCTCTCGTTCTGTTGAGATTGTTATTGTTTCTTTCTACTTCCTTGCATATGCTAGTTTTTGCTTGCTATGATAATTTGCTTTCCTTTAAGATGCCTATGCATAGGAAGTATGTTAGACTTAGATGTGTGTTTCACGTGTTTTATGATTCTCTCTTCGTGCTTCAATTCTCGTCTTCCATGTGAGCATCATTAAAATTATCAAATCCCAGCTAAAAGGCTTTAAAGAAAAAGCACTTGTTGGGAGACAACCCAATATTTCTCCTTGCTGTTATTCAATAAATAATCCATCTAGCCTCTGTTTAGATGTGGTTTTATGCTTTTAATTAGTGTCTGTGCCAAGTAGAACCTTTGGGAAGACTTGGGGAAAGTCTTTGCGATCTTGCTGTAAAAAACAGAAACTTGAGCGCTCGCTAGAATTGCTTCCATTTTTTATTGGAGAGCGATATGCAGTTAATTATTTTTGAAGATGATTAATAGATAAATTTCTCACGTCCAGCAATTTATTTCAGATTTTTTGGGGTTCCAGAGGTATTCAAAACCTACAGATTACTACAGACTGTTCTGTTTTTGACAGATTCTATTTTTCATGTGTTGTTTGCTTATTTTGATGAATCTATGGCTAGTAATAGAGTTTATGAACCATAGAAAAGTTGTAATACAGTAGGTTTAACACCAATATAAATCAATAATGATTTCATTACAGTACCTTGAAGTGGTGGCTTGTTTTCTTTTACTAACGGAGCTCACGAAGATTTTCTTTAAAGTTTTGTGTTGTGAAGTTTTCAAGTTTTGGGTAAGGATTTGATGGATTATGGAACAAGGAGTGGAAAGAGCCTAAGCTTGGGGATTACCAAGGCGCCCCAAGGTAAAATCCAAGGACACCAAAAAGCCTAAGCTTGGGGATGCCCCAGAAGGCATCCCCTCTTTTGTCTTCGTCTATTGGTCACATTACTTGGAGCTATATTTTTATTTGCCACATGATATGTGTTTTTCTTGGAGCGTCTTGTATGATTTGAGTCTTTGATTTCTAGTTACCACAATCATCCTTGCTGTACACACCTTTTGGGAGAGACACACATGAATTGGAATTTATTAGAATACTCTATGTGCTTCACTTATATCTTTTAAGCTATATAGTTTTTTGCTCTAGTGCTTCGCTTATATCTTTTAGAGCACGGCGGTGGTTCTACTTTACAGAAATAATTGATCTCTCATGCTTCACTTATATCATTTTGAGAGTCCTTTAGAACTGCATGGTAATTCACTTTGGTTGTAAATTTTAAATGCTAAGAGAAGTTGGATGCTTGATAGATGGTTTTGAGATATGAAGGTGGTAATATTAGAAGTGTGCTAGTTGAGTAATTGTGAAATTTATGAATACTTGTGTTGAAGTTGGCAAGTCCCGTAGCATGCACGTATGGTGAACGTTATGTGACAAATTTGAGGAATGGGGTGTTCTTTGATTGCTTTCCTTATGAGTGGCGGTCGGAGACGAGCGATGGTCTTTTCCTACCAATCTATCCCCCCTAGGAGCATGCGCATAGTGCTTGGTTTTGATGACTTGTAGATTTTTGCAATAAGTATGTGAGTTCTTTATGACTAATGTTGAGTCCATGGATTATACGCACTCTCACCCTTCCACCATTGCTAGCCTCTTCTATACCGTACATTGCCCTTTCTCACCTTGAGAGTTGGTGCAAACTTCGCCGGTGCATCCAAACCCCGTGATATGATACGCTCTATCACACATAGGCCTCCTTATATCTTCCTCAAAACAGCCACCGTACCTACATATTATAGCATTTCCATAGCCATTCCGAGATATATTGCCCTGCAACTTTCCCCCGTTCCATTTATTATGACACGCGTCACCATTGTCATATTTCTTTGCATGATCATTTAGTTGACATCGTATTTGTGGCAAAGCCACCGTTCATAAACTTTTTCATACATGTCACTCTTGATTCATCGCAATCCCGGTACACCGCCGGAGGCATTCACATAGAGTCATATTTTGTTCTAAGTATCGAGTTGTAATTCTTGAGTTGTAAGAAAATAAAAGTGTGATGATCATCATTAGAGAATTGTCCCATGTGAGGAAAGGATGATGGAGACTATGATTCCCCCACAACTGGGGATGAGACTCCGGACAAAAAAAAGAAGAAGAAAAGAGGCCAAAAAAAGAAGGCGCAAATAAAAAAGAAAAATAATAATAAATAAATGAGAGAAAAAGAGAGAAGGGACAATGTTACTATCCATTTTCCACACTTGTGCTTCAAAGTAGCACCATGATCTTCATGATGGAGAGTCTCTTATTTTGTCACTTTCATATACTAGTGGGAATTTTTCATTATAGAACTTGGCTTGTATATTCCAATGATGGGCTTCCTGAAATGCCCTAGGTCTTCGTGAGCAAGCAAGTTGGATGCGCACCCACTTAGTTTCTTTTGTTGAGATTTCATATACTTATAGCTCTAGTGCATCCGTTGCATGGCAATCCCTACTACTTGCATTGACATCAATCGGTGGGCATCACCATAGCCCATTGATTATCCGCGTCAATGTGAGACTTTCTCCCTTTTTGTCTTCTCACACAACCTCAATCATCATATTCTATTCCACCCATAGTGCTATGTCCATGGCTCACGCTCATATATTGCGTAAAAGTTGAAAGAGTTTGAAAAGGCTAAGTGTGAAACAATTGCTTGGCTTGTCATCGAGGTTTTGCATGATGAGAGCATTTTGTGTGACGAAAATGAAGCATGGCCAAACTATATGTCTTTGTAGGGATAAGTTTTCTTTGGCTATGGTATTTTGATAAGACATAATTGCTTGATTAGCATACTTGGAGTATTACTATTTTTTATGTCAACAATAAACTTTTATCTTGAATCTTTCGGATTTGAATATTCATGCCACAATAGAGAAAATGTAGCGACCCGACCTGAATGGGTCAAGTCTATGTGCTTAAGTGTCATCCCTGGATCGGTATGCTGACACACACAGTACTCGAGGATTTGTAACAGAGGTAAATCACATGTATAAAGTAACATAAATACTATTACCTCAATCCAAAATAGCGGAAGTAACAAGGTTGTGGATTCCCATCAACACGAACGACAAAGTTGAGTGTAGAAATCGTAACCCTAATGTATCACTTACTCGTCGTAAGATAATCCTGCAACATGAGACGTTGCAGCCACAGAGGGTCGGTACATTGAATGTACTGGCAAATTCACACCATAGAGAATGATGAACAATGGCTATCACTACATGCATATATGGCTGGTGGAAAAGCTCTATGGTTATATGTTTTTGCGAAAAGCCAATTTTCCCTACTACAAAGGAATAAATTTCATTTAACTATCATGGTGGTTGTTAAACATTGAGAATGGTTGACAGCATTCTCAATCCCAATTAAGCATCATCATTAAAACCCAACAAATCTAATTTAAAGTAACATGATGAGATTCACATGATAATCCAAGTACTAGATACTCAAAACGTCCATAACCGGGGACACGGCTAATCATGATTAGTTTATACACTCTGCAGAGGTTTGCGCACTTTTCCCCACAAGACTCGATCTCCTCCATTGGATTTCTCGCACTACATGGTGTTTGAGTAACGGATGACCGAGACATAGTCTTTCAGAAGCGTTTGCACCTTACGATGGGTAGACCGTACCACCTACAACCCCTACATCTGCTAGTCTACCACTGTAAGAGTTCACACGACTTAATCAACTATGCTAGAGCCCATAATAGCTTGTGGCTGCACACGGAAGTTTCTAGTATGAAAAATCTCATGATCCCTTTGAGCCTGGGTGGCGGTCCATAAAAAAAACAGGCAATCCTGGTCTACCCCGGTGCCTAGACAGGCAATCCGAGAATAACTAGGTGCCTCAATCCACCCAGATGTGTGTTTAAGTTGCCACCTTAAGTAAACCATTAATTAACAATCTCACATCTGTCATGAATACTCTCAAAACCCAATCCACGTCTACGAGCATAGCATGGCACTATAAGCATAACGTAATAGTAACTCCCATGGTTTGAATGTAACAGGGTAATAGGTTCTACCTCATCAACTACTTCCCCATACCCACATGTTATCAATCCTACTCATGCAATGTTTGAGAGTTGAGACTAATGCATAAAAACTAGGTATGAAAAGGGATATGATCAAAGTGTGAACTTTCCTGCAATGTTGATGAAGATGATTCGCACTCAAAAATCTTGATAGCTCTACTTGTCACACCCCGGTCAATCTATCGTAATCAAGAAATAGTAACCACACATAAGCAATCACTCAAAAGACCAGAAAGATCGAAGAAGTCGACGATTCGGAAAACATCAAAACCAAGCAAATAGCTCTTGCAACATAAAACAATTTCTAACACTACCAAAATTATGTGAATTTGGCCTTATTAGAATGTTTGGGTCAAGAGCTTCGATTTGCAAAAAGAATCAACTCAAACGGAGCTACGAAACTCAAGTTATGATCAAATGAAGTTTGAATTTAAATCTGATCTAATTCAAATTTTAAACATTTCAAAAACATGTTTACGTTGTTTTACTGGATAGAGGAGATAATAATGAAGAAGTGGGCGTTGGTTTCGTTGGATTTGGACAAACGAGCAAAACGTTGTAGACGTTTGAAGTACAGGGACTATTGTGTAAATAAAGTATTCACAACTAGGTCCCTGGCCGAAAATTAAACAGAAAAAGAAAAAGGATAAAAAGTGAACGTTCGCTTTCTAAACCTACCCAGCGAACGCTCTCAAAAAAAACCTAACTAAAAAAATAAAATCGGCTAAACCGAGGAAAACCAGATCGGGTTTTATGCGGGTTTTACCGGTCGGGGCGGTTTCCCGTCGGAAAACCAGCAGCGAATCTCCAGCGGCTTCCCGCGGCGGCGGGCGCCGGCGAGGAGCGAGGTGAGGCGGCGAGCGGCAAGGCGGCGGGGGG
>NC_041388.1:520197303-520204388 GCF_002162155.2 Triticum dicoccoides
CGCGGCAGCGGGTCGGCGGAGGCGGCGCGGGCTAAGCAGTGGCGGCGGCGTCCGACGATGGCGGCGGTGGTCGGCGTGGTGCGGCGGCGCGATGCGAGAGGAGGAGAGGAGAGGCGGCGGCGGCGGGTTTTATAGGGGGAGGGCGGGGCAGTGGCGTGGGCGAGGGGCAAGGAGGAGGCCGGGGCGAGCTCGGCCTCTCATGGCGGCGCGGCGGCGTGCGGGAGCCGGAGACGGGAGCTGTCGGGCGAGCGGGGCTGGGCCTCGGCTGGGAGCTGGGCCGGCCCAGTTTCGACGGGAAGTTTTTTTTAATAAAACATTTTCCAGACAAATAAAACAAATAAAAACAAATAAAAATAAAAATATTATATAGGCATATAATATATCGAAATTTTCAGAAAAAGATTTCCAACAACATGAACATTTTTGTAGCACCAAATAAAATACACACAATTTCTAATAATTCAAACAGTGCTCCTGCTCTAATAAAATCCAATAAAAATCATTTTAAAAATACCAAAATGATTGCAAATTAATTTTTCTCCAATTTTCTATTGTAGGGAATCATGTTACCCTATTTTCCATGTATTTAGTTTTTTGGAGAAAAATAATTTAAATAAAACTCAAATAACTCTAAATTGAAAATAAGTTCAAAAGAACTTTGAATTTAATTCTTTGAAACTCCCAACTCATATTTCATATAATTTGAAGAAGTCATTTTATCTTCTCTCATGAAAATCATTGAGCTGCATGAAGTTTATGAATTGAAATATTTCCAAATGAAATTCAATTATTTTCAAATCCCCTTTCATCTAATTTGAATGAAGAAGTCATATCATCTTCGCTCAAGGGTTTTGTATTTGAAAATGTATTTGAATTCACGGAGAGCATAAATGCAAAAATGAAAGTTTGGGAAAGTCCTTTTATTCCCTCTCATTTAACTTTCAAAAAGTTTCGAATTTCACTCACTTTCAGTCAATCAATCAAACAGTCAATCAAATATATCTATTTATATAACAGTCCAAAATTTAGAATTTTGGGATGTTACAAACCTACAACCCTTAAATGAATCTCGTCCTTGAGATTCGGAGAGGCTAGAAAGAAAAGGTTAGGGTTTGGGGGTCTTCTCAAATTTCATCAATCGTCTCTGGGGTCTCGGGTGCTACCACCCTTAGAAGCATGGTTACGGTTCCCTCAAAACTCATATACTTCATCCATATTGTTAACAGTGTCGGTCTTCTTAGATCTTCAGGATAATTCCTTATCCGGGCTCTTCCGGTAACGGCATAACCTTTTCCTCAATTCTTTTGTCCTTTCATCCTGGTAAGGTTATTCCGAGACTGGGTCTTCTTAGCTGGCGGGTCTGGTGCCAATACTAATCAACTATCGATATCTCATGGTGGTCAACAATTTATGGTTTCTCCTGCAGGAAATGGGTCTGGGTTGATCCTCACCGTATAACCTACGGTTGGCAAAAAGCTGCCGTGTACATGGGAAAAAATTCTTATACCATTCTAAGTTTAAACATGGTTTTGATCGTCGGCGCTCTACTATAGGTAAGTCACTCAGATTTACCATCCCATATATCAAGGCGAATAATAAGAGTAAGTCGGTATGGTGATCAATCCATCCCGCACCCAAATCATTACCTTGTATACGGTTTAGCGAATCTCGCATTCTAACACTCGGTCATCCTCACAAGCATTGCAGAATTTCTCTTGTCGATGAACCAAGTTCGGATATATCCATAGATTCTGCAAGCCAGACAAACATCTATCGTTCCTTCACAACTCTCAGGTTTTGCGTAAACTCCTATAAAATCATCTGTCGACAAAGGTATATCCTCTTCCAGGGTTCTTCCTTCAGCAAGAATGTGCTTGCTTCTTGGCAAGTCCTGGGGCCTGTGGGTTATGGCCCATCTCATGACTTGTAAACCTTGAACTTATCCTCTGGGCAACTTACCGTTATTCCAACATCCAAATTCCAGCTTCCAAGCATACTTAAAATCCATCCAATTGTACTATCTTCCTTCCTTCTATTGGCACCAAACTAGGACATGATTACTCAAACTCATCATGGAATTTCCCTTGATCCATATTTCCAACATCATACCTCCTTTATATCCAATAGTAATTTATCTCTTCATCCTCGTGGGATATCCCACATACCAAGATAAAAACTTATACTTATGAAGTCCATATTCTACTTCGTGGAACATCATTATCCTTTCCAGGGTCAAGCGTCCTTACGGGGAGTTATTGGCCATCTCTGCATGGCACTTCTTCAACTCGGAAACGTGAAACACATCATGAACTCCTGACAGTCCTTCGGGTGACTCCAACTTGTTCGCCACTTCTCCCATATGCTCCAAAACTTGGTATGGTCCTACAAATCTCGGGGCTAACTTTCCCTTAACTTCAAATTTTTTAACTCCTCGCAGAGGGGTCACATGAAGACATGCTCTGTCTCAAATTTCATAGACTACCTCCTTGCATTTTTAAGTCTGCATAACTCTTCTGCTTGGACTGAGCTACCTTCAGTCTATCTCGAATCAACTTAACATTCTCTTCTGACTCCTTAATCACATTTGGTCCAAACAACTGACGGTCTCCAACTTCATCCCACATACTCTTGGGGTATCACACATATCGAGACAAAACTCGTATTCATTCTGTTCGAAATCCACTCAGTGGAGTATCCTTATCTTTTCCAGGGGTCAACGGTTCTTACAGGGTACTACCACCCTTAAAATGCACAAATCTTCCAGAGACCATATTTCTCATATCCTCAGAATGGCCAAAATTCTTCTTCATAGAGTAAAAACTCATAAAATCCATATCAGAACCAACGATGCTAACTTTATTCATTCTCAAGTGATTACAATCTCTCGCTTTTCCATTACATGTCTCAACTCAACACCTCAATATAAAAGAAAAATGTTCTCACTTCTACTACTCCATTTCTTTTGTTGCAAACTCAACTATCTAGCACAAGTTTCCTTCTCCTTGGGGCATTCTCTGGCAAAGTGCCCTGCTCCATTACAACTAAAACATATTACTTCTGACAAGTATTGAGGTTTCCTTTTTTGGCAATTGTTGAGGTAGTGCCCTAACTCCTTGCACCTGTAATAGGTGATATGACTCAGGTCCCTCCTGGGCTCCAATCGGTTTCTCTTCCTGGACTTTTCCATTCCAATCAGGGCTTCTATTTCCTGTGGGTCATATTCTACTTCCTCTGTTGGGAATTCTACTAGATCCCCATTCATACAATTCTGGGAGATGTGTCCTTCTTCTCCACATGAATAGCAAGACTTAGTGTAGGGTTTTCTCGGGTCTTCTTTAGGCGTGTCCTCCACATCTTCCTTCATCATGGTTTCTTCTAAAATTTCCATAAGGGCTCCTTTCTTTACTTATTTCTTCAGATGTATGGTTCTTCGTAGCATGGGATAAATGTGACACTGAGCAGGATAGTGGGTAGTCCCTTCACACAAGAAACAAGTAATCTGCCTAGTTGGGCATTCTTAAACTGGGTGACTTCCTTCACAATTAGGGCATTCATCCTTGTGTTCTTTATGGGTGTGTCCTATTTCTCCACAAAGCTTGCATGCACAATGCTTCTTCATATCATTTTCATAGGGCTTTAACTTCTGGGACACAAGCTGAGACTTTGGCAAAGTCAACTTAAATTCTTTCCAAGTGGTTACTCCTTGCCATCCATTGATGGTTTGGTACATCCTCCACCAAGTAGCAGCACCTCTTTCAAAGCACTGAAGAGCATGATGGGTCATATCATGTCCAACTATAGGGTTATTCTCCATGTGATCCTCCATGTTCTGAATCCATTGGTCCGTCTCCAATTGACTCATCGGTCCAGAAAATATAAGCTCATCTTCATTCATCCTCTATTGGGTCCATGGGTTTGGGGTGAGATAAGAGAGATAGAGAGGGATACACACAATGCAAACAATAGTTTTGAAAAGACAGATTTTTATTTGTGGCTGTCGGGAAAAACATCAAACAAATGACAGCTCACAAACGTCGCATCTAACGTAGGTATAATAGGGGTTTGGTCTTCTAAAGGTCAATAAATCTTCAAAGTCATCAAGCTCTACGAGTCTTGTCCATGCCTCTAATGGCTTCTTTCGCTCATGCTTGTTTTTCTCAAGTTATTTTGCCAGATCAACTCTGTTGACGTGAAATCTCTCATGACATCCTTTAATATTCCGGAGTTGCATTCCAAACTTCTGGTTTCAACATCCTTCGCATGAACCATGGTCCTACTGTCCTTTAGTTCCTGACGAATCTCCGGTATCTCGAGGTTTTGCTCCTCCAGCTTGGCTACTTTCAGCTTTTGGTTCCTGAGTTCTTCACGAAATGCTTTCTTGTCTATTACGGCTTCATGGAGCTCCACCTTAAACTTCTTGATGTACTACTCCAGATCCTGGTGATACACCGGCTAAGGTGCTCCATCAGCCTTCTTCCATCAAATCCATTCTGAAGAAAGCATCCTTAACTCAGCACGGTGACAATAGCATCAGCGGGCGATGACATCATGGATAACCGTGTTTTTGCTCTTATCATTCCCATGAGCTAACATTCCATAGTTGATATCTCCCGCCTTAAGGTTTTCTTGACAAATCCTTGAGTTCTTAACTCTACATGCTCCGGTCTTTCTCCGATACACCTTGATCTCGGGTATTGACAACTTCCATATTTTGCCAAGTTCCATAAGGGTAGCCTTCCTAGGTCATAAAAATCTGGGAATTCTTCAGAGCCTTCAAATCTCCTAGTCTTCGGAGTCTTCAACCACTGTAGTTTCCATTGTTCAGATGCACGGAAAATACTCTTCATTCCGAAGTGGTCTTAGTTGTCCGATATCTTGTACTTCTTAAAGTGGTCTCATCAGTCGAATCTTCGTGTGGTCAAAAGGGAAAAGGGGTATGGTCTCACTAAAGGGAATTTTTGAATAAGCTCAGAAGAGAAGAGAGGTAAAAGATCTTTTTGAAAGGGAAAGTTTTAGAGAAAATACTTTCTATGGGCTTGCCAGTTTCTAGGGTCACGTCCTACAGTCAACATGTGCTCTGATACCATCTTGTAGCGACCCGACCCGAATGGGTCAAGTCTCTGTGCTTAAGTGTCATCCCTGGATCGGTATGCTGACACACACAGTACTCGAGGATTTATAACAGAGGTAAATCACATGTATAAAGTAACGTAAATACTATTACCTCAATCCAAAATAGCGGAAGTAACAAGGTTGTGGATTCCAATCAACACCAATGGCAAAGTTGAGTGTAGAAATCATAACCCTAACGTATCACTTACTCGTCGTAAGATAATCCTGCAACATGAGACGTTGCAGCCACAGAGGGTCGGTACATTGAATGTACTGGCAAATTCACACCATAGAGAATGATGAACAATGGATATCACTATATGCATATATGGCTGGTGGAAAAGCTCTATGGTTATATGTTTTTGCGAAAAGCCAATTTTTCCCTACTGCAAAGGAATAAATTTTATTTAACTATCATGGTGGTTGTTAAACATTGAGAATGGTTGACAGCATTCTCAATCCCAATTAAGCATCATCATTAAAACCCAACAAAATTAATTTAAAGTAACATGATGAGATTCACATGATAATCCAAGTACTTGATACTCAAAACATCCATAACCGGGGACACGGCTAATCATGATTAATTTATACACTCTGCAGAGGTTTGTGCACTTTTCCCCACAAGACTCGATCTCCTCCGTTGGATTTCTCACACTACATGGTGTTTGAGAAACGGATGATCGAGACATAGTCTTTCAGAAGCGTTTGCACCTTACGATGGGTAGACCGTACCACCTACAACCCCTACATCTGCTAGTCTACCAATGTAAGAGTTCACATGAGTTAATCAACTATGCTAGAGCCCATAATAGCTTGTGGCTGCACACGGAAGTTTCTAGTATGAAAAATCTCATGATCCCTTTGAGCCTGGGTGGCGGTCCATAAAAAAACAGGCAAGCCTGGTCTACGCCAGTGCCTAGACAGGCAATCCAAGAATAACCAAGTGCCTCAATCCACCCAGATGTGTGTTTAAGTTTCCACCTTAAGTAAACCATTAATTAACAATCTCACATCTGTCATGAATACTCTCAAAATCCAATCCACGTCTACGAGCATAGCATGGCACTATAAGCATAACGTAATAGTAACTCCCAAGGTTTGAATGTAAAAGGGTAATAGGTTCTACCTCATCAACTACTTCCCCATACCCACATGTTATCAATCCTACTCATGCAATGTTTGAGAGTTGAGACTAATGCATAAAAACTGGGTATGAAAAGGGATATGATCAAAGTGTGAACTTGCCTGCAATGTTGATGAAGATGATTTGCACTCAAAAATCTTGATAGCTCTACTCGTCACACTCCGGTCAATCTATCGTAATCAAGCAATAGTAACCACACATAAGCAATCACTCAAAAGACCAGAAAGATCGAAGAAGTCGATTCGGAAAACATCAAAACCAAGCAAATAGCTCTTGCAACATAAAACAATTTCTAACACTACCAAAATTATGTGAATTTGGCCTTATTAGAATGTTTAGGTCAAGAGCTTCGATTTGCAAAAAGAATCAACTCAAACGGAGCTACGAAACTCAAGTTATGATCAAACAAAGTTTGAATTTAAGTCTGATCTAATTCAAATTTTAAAATTTTCAAAAACATGTTTAAGTTTTTTTACTGGATAGAGGAGATCATAACGAAGAAGTGGGTGTTGGTTTCGTTGGATTTGGACAAACGAGCAAAAAGTTGTAGACGTTTGAAGTACAGGGACTATTCTGTAAATAAAGTATTCACAACTAGGTCCCTGGCCGAAAATTAAACAGAAAAAGAAAAAGGATAAAAAGTGAACGTTCTCTTTCTAAACCTACCCAGCGAACGCTCTCAAAAAAAACCTAACTAAAAAAAATAAAACCGGCTAAACCGAGGAAAACTGGATCGGGTTTTGTGCGGGTTTTACCGGTCGGGGCGGTTTCCCGACGGAAAACCGGCGGCGGATCTCCGGCGGCTTCCCGCGGCGGCGGGCGCCGG
>NC_041388.1:520204778-520225871 GCF_002162155.2 Triticum dicoccoides
GGTCGGCGGAGGCGGCGCGGGCTAAGCAGTGGCGGCGGCGTCCGGCGATGGCGGCGGTGGTCGGCGTGGTGCGGCGGTGTGATGCGAGAGGAGGAGAGGAGAGGCGGTGGCGGCGGGTTTTATAGGGGGAGGGCGGGGCAATGGCGTGGTCGAGGGGCAAGGAGGAGGCCTGGGCGAGCTCGGCCTCTCATGGCGGCGCGGCGGCGTGCGGGAGCCGGAGACGGGAGCGGTCGGGCGAGCGGGGCTGGGTCTTGGCTGGGAGCTGGGCCGGCCCAGTTTCGACGGGAAGTTTTTTTTAATAAAACATTTTCCAGACAAAATAAAACAAATAAAAACAAATAAAAATAAAAATATTATATAGGCATATAATATATCAAAATTTTCAGAAAAAGATTTCCAACAACATGAACATTTTTGTAGCACCAAATAAAATACACACAATTTCTAATAATTCAAACAGTGCTCCTGCTCTAATAAAATCCAATAAAATCATTTTAAAAATACCAAAATGATTTCAAATTAATTTTTCTCCAATTTTCTATTGTAGGGAATCATGTTACCCTATTTTCCATGTATTTAGTTTTTTGGAGAAAAATAATTTAAATAAAACTCAAATAACTCTAAATTGAAAATAAATTCAAAAGAACTTTGAATTTAATTCTTTGGAACTCCCAATTCATATTTCATATAATTTGAAGAAGTCATTTTATCTTCTCTCATGAAAATCATTGAGCTGCATGAAGTTTATGAATTGAAATATTTCCAAATGAAATTCAATTATTTTCAAATCCCCTTTCATATAATTTAAATGGAAGAAGTCATATCATCTTCGCTCAAGGGTTTTGTATTTGAAAAAGTATTTGAATTCACAGAGAGCATAAATGCAAAAATGAAAGTTTCGGAAAGTCCTTTTATTCCCTCTCATTTAACTTTCAAAAAGTTTCGAATTTCACTCACTTTCAGTCAATCAATCAAACAGCCAATCAAATCTATTTATTTATTATAGCATTCCAAAATTTAGAATTTTGGGATGTTACAGAAAAATACATTGAAGAATATTCTAGAAAGCATTCCACATCAAAAATTCTGTTTTTATCATTTACCTACTCGAGGACGAGCAGGAATTAAGCTTGGGGTTGCTGATATGTCTCCAACGTATCTATAATTTTTGATTGTTCCATGCTATTATATTATTTGTTTTGGATATTAATGGGCTTTATTTTACACTTTATATTATTATTAGGACTAACCTATTAACCAGAGGCCCAGCCCAAATTGCTATTTTTTGCCTATTTCAGTGTTTCGTAGAAAAGGAATATCAAACGGAGTCCAAACGGAATGAAACCTTCGGGAACGTGATTTTTGGAACAAACGTGATCCACAGGACTTGGAGTGGATGTCAAGCAATTAACGAGGCGGCCACGAGGCAGGGGGCGCGCCCTCCCCCCTCATGGGCCACTCATTGCTCCACCGACCTACTTCTTCCTCCTATAAATGTTCATATACCCCGCAAACATCCAGGAGCACCACGAAACCCTATTTCCACCGCCGCAACCTTCTGTACCCAAGAGATCCCATCTTGGCGCCTTTTTCGGAGCTCCGCCGGAGGGGGCATTGATCATGGAGGGCCTCTACATCAACTCCATGGCCCCTCCGATGATGTGTAAGTAGTTTACCTCAGACCTCCGGGTCCATAGTTATTAGCTAGATGGCTTCTTCTCTCTCTTTGGATCTCAATACAAAGTTCTCATCGATTCTCTTGGAGATCTATTCGATGTAACTCTTCTTTTTGCAGTGTGTTTATCGAGATCCGATGAATTGTGGGTTTATGACCCAGACTATCTATGAATAATATTTGAATCTTCTCCGAATTCTTTTATGTATGATTGGTTTATCTTTGCAAGTCTCTTCGAATTATCAGTTTGGTTTGGCCTACTAGATTGATCTTTCTTGCAATGGGAGAAGTGCTTAGCTTTGGGTTCAATCTTGCGGTGCTCGATCCCAGTGACGGAAAGGGAAATGACACGTATTGTATTGTTGCCATCGAGGATAAAAAGATGGGGTTTATATGATATTACATGAGTTTATCCCTCTACATCATGTCAGCTTGCTTAAGGCGTTACTCTGTTCTTATGAACTTAATACTCTAGATGCATGCTGGATAGCGGTCGATGTGTGGAGTAATAGTAGTAGATGCAGGCAGGAGTCGGTCTACTTATCGCGGACGTGATGCCTATATACATGATCATACCTAGATATTCTCATAATTATTCGCTTTTCTATCAGTTGCTCGATAGTAATTTGTTCACCCACCGTAATACTTATGCTATCTTGAGAGAAGCCACTAGTGAAACCTATGGCCCCCGGGTCTATTTTCCATCATACAAGTTTCCAATCTATTTTATTTTGCAATCTTTATTTTCAATCTATATCATAAAAATATCAAAAATACTTATCTTATTATTATCATCTCTATCAGTTCTCACTCTTGCAAGTAGCCGTGAAGGGATTTACAACCCCTTTATCGCGTTGGTTGCGAGGTTCTTATTTGTTTGTGTAGGTACGATGTGACGCGCGCGTGGTCTCCTACTGGATTGATACCTTGGTTCTCAAAAACTAAGGGAAATACTTACGCGCGTGAAGGGAAAACCAATGCAGTGCTCAAGAGGTAGCACCAGTCCACATGAGTTTGGGTGCACCCGCCACGCCCGTGCCTGTGCGCGCACCCCCCTCAGCGGCATGGAATAACGCCGTCGACCGCTACCTCTCAGCACCGCCAGCTGTCGCCCTCCCACGCCCTGCCCGTCGATTGTGCGACGACATGATGTTTGATTTACAAGTGAAGAACATTCTGTGTTTCATTGAAGAGTTCAACAACGGTGTCCCGGAGGACGACAATGACGGTGCGGCACGCCGCCTCCGCCGCCGCCAGAAATAGTTTTTTTGGGTTTAATATTGTATCTCAATCATATGAATATAAATTCGCAGTATGACTGAATGAAAGATATGGTTTGAGCGAACTTGCTTTTTTCTCTCTTAATGTACAGACTTATCAAACGATTTTGTTTTGAAAAAAACGTCAATGGTTTTTAAATATAAAACACTCATCGCAAACGTTTTAGTTAGAACACCCGTATGCAAACGGTTCTTTTCGATGAACAGCTTCCCCACGAAGCCAAGGGAAAATGTGTCGAGCATGGTTTGTGAAGCACTTGATCGCAAAAGTTTTAGATAGAACACCCATATGCAAAGTGAGAGCAGGATTTGTGCATCTCTTCAACGCAAATGGTTCTTTTTGATGACCCGTGTGCAACCACTTACAAACAATTTGGGTATTTTCCCATTTGTCAAACTGGAAAGAATGACATTTGTTGATCTAGTTACATTACCATTTGTCAACCTTGTAACACAGCAATTTGTCAAAATAAGAAGCTAAAAATCACTAGCGGTATCTAATTTTTGCAACTAAAATTCAGTAGTTAAGCATAGATTTCATTCATAGATTAAGCAGTTGTTCTTAATTTATACAAATAGTTCAAATCAACAGCTGAACTGAGCAAACTTTTCCCCAATTGTTGCCATACATGTACTGAAATAGCTAGTTCAACTATATATACTAGCTAATTTTAAGTACGTTGTACAGTTCCACCACATCTACAGTCAGATGAATTTAACAAAATATCCCCTAAATACTACTACTAATGCAGAGGGGCTTCGTACTACTTCCGGCTGCCTCTCCTCTGCCGAGCGCACTCAGTAAGAGGCAGAGGAGGAGGAGTCTACCGACGAGCTGGGCAACCGCAATACGGTGCCTGCCGCTGCTGCAGCTTTAGTGACGCTCACCTCGAACGCCCTCTGTCGCTCCAGACGAGCCCTCTCGAAGTGGTGGTTCTCCTCGTAGATCTCCAGACTCCTCGCCTCTGAGGCGGCGTGTGTCACGGCCACGGCGGCGGTAAGGCTCTTTGCCTGCTCGACGAGGCACTCCTTGATACGTCTCCATAGTATCTCTAATTTGTGATTGTTTCATGCCGATATTATACAACTTTCACATATTTTTGGCAACTTTTTATATGATTTATTGGACTAACCTATCGATCCAGTGCACAGTGCCAGTTCCTGTTTTCTGCATGTTTTTTTGCATTGCATAGTATCCATATCAAATGAAGTCCAAATGCCATAAAATTTTACGGAGAATCATTTTGGAATATCTGTGATTTTTGGGACTTATAATCACTCCAAATGGAGGCCCACGTAGCCCACAAGACACCAGGGAGAGCCAGAGGCCCCTATCGCGTTGCGGTGGGTTTTGCCCTCCTCGAACCTTGGTTCGAGCGTGCGAGGGGCCCCTGGCGCGTGGTGGTGGGTTGTGCCCTCCTCGAATGTCGGTTGGAGCTATACTTTGGGTGCACGGAAGCTTATATCCAGAAAAAAATCATGTTAAAATCTTAGCACAATCGAAGTCATGGATCTCCTGGAATATAAGAAACGGTTTTCGGCCAGATCTGGGGAACGCGAAATAGAAGAGAACAAAGAGGGAGATCCAATCTCGGAGGGGCTCCCGCCCCTCCGCCGCCATGGAGTCCATGGACCAGAGGGGGAACTCTCCTCCCATCTTGGTGGAGTCCAAGGAAGAATAAGAAGGAGGGGGCTCTCTCTCTCTCCCGGTACTGGCGCCGGAGTGCCGCCGGGGCTAGGATCGTGACGGAGCTCTACATCAACAATCTTGCTACCGCCATCACCAACTCTCTTCCCCTCTATGCAGCGGTGTAACACCTCTCTTGCCCGCTGTAATCTCTACTTAAACATGGTGCTCAAGTCCATATATTATTTCCCAATGATCTATGGTTACCCTATGATGTTTGAGTAGATCTTTTTTGTCCTGTGGGTTAATCATGATCTTGGTTGGTACGATTGTATATTTTATTTATGATGCTGTCCTACGGTGCCCTCTGTTCTCGCGAAAACGTGAGGGGGCCCCGTTGTAGGGTGTTGCAATATGTTCATGGTTCGCTTACAGTGGGTTGCCAGGGTGACAGAAGCTTAAACGCGAGTAGGTGGGCTATGGCGTATGGGATATAGAGGGCTTGATACTTAATGTTAAGGTTTGGTTTCACGACCTTAATGATCTTTAGTAGTTGTGGATGCTTGCTAGAGTTCCAATCGTAAGTGCATATGGTCCAAGTAGAGAAAGTATGTTAGCTCATGCCTCTCCCTCATATAGAATTGCCAGAATGATTACCTGTAATTGTTATCGATTGACTAGGGACAAATAGCTTTCTTGTTGACACAAACCCTTTTACTAAACACCTAACTTTTATTATCTTGCAAAGTACTTCTAGTTTTATTCTTGCAAAGTAGTTCTAGCATCACACCTACAAAATAGTTTCATACTTGTTTTCGATAAAGCAAATGTCAAGTGTGTGTAGAGTTGTATTGGTGGTCGATAGAACTTGAGGGAATATTTGTTTTGGCTTTAGCTCCTCGTTGGGTTCGACACTCTTATTTATTGAAGAAGGATACAAATGATCCCCTATACTTGTGGGTTATCAAGACCTTTTTCTGGCGCCCTTGCCAGGGAGCAATAACTTGGGGTGAATATTCTTGTGTGTGCTTGTTTGATTTATCACTAAGTAGTTTTTATTTCCTATTCTAAGTTGTTCTCTATCTTTAGTTACGGATATGGAACACAAAACACCAAAAATATTAGTGGCACTTGCTACTCATGGAGATGGGGAACCTCCTAAAACCCTTGATGCTTGTTATGTGAAAAACATTATGCACTACTATGATAATCCTGAGAAAAACCCATTCAACATGATAATGGGTGTAACATTGGACCAACGTGAATACTTTAGGGATTATCGCTTGACACAAAAAGGGAAACTTTTATGGGATCAAATTTATATGTTGCATTGGTATGCTCGGATTTATGCTTGAGATATGATTTTACTTGTTGCTCTAGGATGAATGCTCCACACCTTCCCTTTTCAGGCAAATTTAATGCTAATGAAACCTTAGCTTCTTATGCTAATGGTATATATGATTACTATGATGTGGAACGAATAGAAGAATTTTTTGCTTTTAGGGGTGCTTATGAAATTGAATCTTTGTTTGAAATGTTTGAAGATTTTGATGATTTAGTTTATAGACCTGAAAATTTTTCTATCCTTAAATATTGCTATGATAATTATAAATACAATTCTGATATTGATGAATTTATTCATAAAGTCTCCACTCTCCAAGACGAGACTAATATTTTGCAGGAGTCTATGGAAGAAGGAATTGATGAAACTATGAGCCCATTGGATGAAAAAGACGAGGAGGAGAGCGAAGGACAAAATAAGGAAGAGTGGATTAGCTACCCATGCCCACCTTCTAGTGAGAGTAACTCTTCAACTCATACATTGTTTAATTTCCCTTCATTCTTACCGAAGGATGAATGCCATGATAATTGCTATGATCCCGTTGATTCGTTCGAAATATACCTTTTTGATGAACTTGATGATTGCTATGCTCATGGCCATGATGCCAATTTAAATTATGCTTATGGAGATGAACTTGCTATAGTTCCCTATGTTGAGAATGAAATTACTGCTATTGCACCCACGCATGATAGTCCTATTATCTTTTTGAATTCTCCAAACTACACTATATCAGAGAAGTTTGTTCTTATTAAGGATTATATTGATGGGTTGCATTCTACCATTACACATGATGATTTTGGTGAATCTAATATGAATGTGCTTTCTGCTCCTACTTGCAATTATTATGAGAGAGGAACTATATCTCCGCCTCTTTATGTTTCCAACATGATAAAATTGCACGAAACTGCTTATGCTATGTATTGGCCTTTACTTGATGTGCATGAATTGTTCTTGTATGACATGCCGATGCATAGGAAGAGAGTTAGACTTTGTCATTGCATGATATATGTTGCTTTGTGCTCTGTGCTAAATGCCAAATCATTGTTAATTCAAATTGGCTTTGATATACCTTTGGATCCAGGTGGACCCATTGCTTGAGCACTATGTGCCTAGCTTACTGGCTTTAAAGAAAGCGCTGCCAGGGAGACAATCCGGAAGTTTTAGAGAGTCATTTATTTCTGGTGAGTGCTTTTATAAATTTTAAAGACAAAAAATATAGAGGGGAACTTAAAACTTCACAAAAAGAAAAGTGAAAGTGACAGACGAGCACTGTGGAAGCGGAAGCTAGCCTTGAACTTTGTCCATGCCCATGGAAACTTTGTGAATCTTAATTACATAAACTTTTCAACAAAAATAATTATCCCCTTGTACAATTCCATTGTATTATAAAAATAATGTGCCAAGGTTTGCCTTTAGGATGATTAAATTGCTTGTTGGTTTCTGCGGTGCAAAACAGAAACTTTGGATGTAGTGCTCGATTTTACATTTTTTACTGGAACGTCCAATGGTTCTGAAACTTTCTGTACTTTATATCTATATAAAATGTTTATTTTGTCCTAATTGTTCAGAATTGTTTTAGTTAAAGAAGTATGGTGGATGTTCAAATCTTTACATATTGTCCTATTTTCACATATTGCTATTATAGCTTCATTATGTTTGAATTCTTGTTGAAGCCTCCTTGACTTGGGAACATAGAATTGTGATAGCATATAGTGGGTAATGTTTGTTTATAATTATATAATAATGTTATAGTAGTACATTATTGGATTTCATTGCCATATTCACTAAATCCGCCACTAAAAGTTCGGTTAAGTTTTGTGTGGATGAAGTGTTCGAAGATCAAGGAGGTCTCCATGTGAGGAGAAGGAGGAGAGGCAAGAGCTCAAGCTTGGGGATGCCCAAGGAACATGAAGTAAATATTCAAGGAGACTCAAGTATCTAATCTTGGGGATGCCCCGGAAGGCATCCCATATTTCTTCAACAAGTATCAGTATGTTTTCAGATTCATTTTGTTCACGTGATATGTGCAAATCTTGGAGCGTCTTTTGCATTTAGTTTTCATTTTTATTTTATGCACCATGTTGGTATGAGATATTTCATGGTTGATTTATAGAATGCTCATTTCACTTCACTTATATCATTTGAGTATGGCTTTTTAGAATGCTTCATGTGCTTCACTTATATCATTTGAAGTTTGGATTGCCTGTTGCACTTCACATAGAAAACTGTTGTTTGTAGAATGCTCTTTTGCTTCACTTATATTTATTAGAGCATGGTATTTCTGTAGAAAGAATTAAACTCTCATGCTTCACTTAGATCTATTTAGAGAGTCAAAAGGAATTGTTAAATTGCATGGTTAGTCAAAAAATCCTACAGAAAACTTATGGATCACTGAATATGATATGTTTGATTCCTTGCAAAAGTTTTGCGATATAGAGATGGAATATGTGGGAGGTACTAGTAAACGGTTGTGGTTAGTAAGAATATTGGTGTTCAGGTTTGTGATTCACGAAGCATGCACGTATAGTCTCTCGTTATACTATGAATTTGGAGCATGATTTATTATTGATTGCCTTCCTTATGAGTGGCGGTCGGGGATGAGCGATGGTCTTTTCTTGCCAATCTATCCCCCTAGGGGCATGCGCAGTATTACTTTGCTTCGAGGGCAAATAAACTTTTGCAATAAGTATATGAGTTCTTTATGACTAATGTGAGTCGATGGATTATACGCACTCTTACCTTTCCGCAATTTGCTAGCCTCTAGGGTACCGTGCATTGCCCTTTCTCATATCGAGACGTGGTACAAACTTCACAGGTGCATCCAAATCCCGTGATATGATACACTCTATCACACAAAATCCGTATTATATCTTCCTCAAAACAGCCACCATACCTACCTATTATGGCTTTTCCTTGGCCATTCTGAGAGATATTCCATGCAACTTCCACCACTTCTGTTTGATGACTTGAGCATTCATTGTCATATTGCTTTGCATGATCATATAGCTGACATAGCAGTTGTGGCTCAGCCACCGTTCATCATTTTACATACATGTTATGCTAGATATTGCACATCCTCGTACATGCTAGAGACATTCATATAGATTCATACTTTGTCATAGGTATCGAGTTGTAATTTTTATTTCTTTTGAGTTATAAGTAAATAGAAGTGTGATGATCATCATTATTCATTTTTAGATTTGTGCCATGGTGAGGAAAGGATGATGGAGACTATGATTCCCCCACAAGTCAGGATGAGACTCTAGACAATGAGAGAGAAAAAGAAAAAAAAGAAAAAAAAGAAAGAAAGAGAAAAAAAGGAAAAAAAGCAAAGAGAGAAGGGGCATTGTTAGTATCCTTTACCACACCTGTGCTTCAAAGTAGCACCATGTTTTTCTTATGGAGAGTCTCCTATGTTGTCACTTTCATAAACTAGTGGGAATTTTTCATTATAGGATTAGTTGCACACCCACTTAGTTTTCACATTGAGCTTTCATTCACTTACAGCTCTCAGCGCATTCGTTGCATGGCTATCCCTACTCCTCATGTTGATATCAATTTATGGGCATCTCCATAGCCCGTTGGTTAGCCGTGTCGATGTGAGACTTCTTACCTTTTGTCTTCTCTATATTTACCCCTATCATCATATTCTATTCCACCCGTAGTGCTATATTCATGGATCACGCTCATGTATTGCGTGAGGGTTGAAATAGCTAAAGCGCGTTAAAAAGTATGAACCAATTGCTCGGCTTGTCATCGGGGTTGTGCATGATAAATACTTTGTGCTAAGAAGACAGAGCATGACAAGACTATATGATTTTGTAGGGATAGCTTTCTTTAGCGTTGATATTTTGAAAGACATGATTGTTAGTTGGGATGCATGAGTATTGATGTCTTTATGTCAAATTATAGATGATTGCTTTGAATCACTTATGTCTTAATATTCATGCCATCATTAGATATATGATCAAGTTTATGCTAGGTAGCATTCCACATGAAAAATTATCATTTTTATCATTTACCTGCTCGAGGATGAGCAAGAATTAAGCTTGGGGATGCTAATACGTGTCCATCATATCTATAAATTTTGATTGTTTCACGACAATATTATACAACGTTCACATATTTTTGGCAACTTTTTATATGCTTTATTGGACTAACCTATTGATCCAGTGCCTAGTGCCTAGTGCCAGTTCCTATTTTCTTCATGTTTTTTTGTATCGCAGAGTATCCATATCGAATGAAGTCCAAATGCCATAAATTTTTACGGAGAATTATTTTGGAATATATGTGATTTTTGGGAGTTGGAATCACCGCAAATGGAGGCCCACACAGCCCACATGACACCAGGGTGCCAGAGGCCCCTAGCGCATGGTGGTGGGTTGTGCCCTCCTCGAAAGTCGGTTGGAGCTCTACTTCGGGCACAAGGAAGCTTAATCCGGAAAATTCGTGTTAAAATCTCAGCGTAATCGGAGTTACGGATCTCCCGGAATATAAGAAATGGTTTTCGGCCAGATCTGGGGAACGCGAAATAGAAGAGAAGAGAGAGGGAGATTGAATCTCGGAGGGGCTCCCGCCCCTCCGCTGCCATGGAGGCCATGGAACAGAGGGGGAAATCTCCTCCCATCTAGGGGAAGGCCAAGGAAGAAGAAGAAGGAGAGGGGCTCTCTCTCCCCCTCTCTCTTGGTGGTGCCGGAGTGCCGCCAGGGCTAGGATCATGACGGCGGTCTACATCAACAATATTGCTACCGTCATCACCAAATCTCTCCCTATCTATGCAGCGGTGTAACACCTCTCTTCCCCTCTATAATGTCTACTTAAACATGGTGCTCAACTCCATATATTATTTCCCAATGATCTATGGTTATCCTATGATGTTTGAGTAGATCTGTTTTGTCCTCTGGGTTAATCGTGATCTTGGTTGATATGATTGTATATATTATTTATGGTGTTGTCCTACGGTGCCCTCTGTTCTCGTGCAAACATGAGGGGGCCCCGCTGTAGGTTGTTGCAATATGTTCATGGTACACTTATGTTGGGTTGCGAGGGTGACAGAAGCTTAAATCCGATTAGGTGGCCTATGGCGTATGGGATAAAGAGGACTTGATACTTAATGCTATGGTTGTGTTTCACGACCTGAATGATCTTTATTAGTTGCGGATGCTTGCTTGAGTTCCAATCATAAGTGCATGATCCATGTAGAGAAAGTATGTTAGCTCATGCCTCTCCCTCATATAGAATTGCAAGAATGATTACCGGTACTTGTTATCAACTGCCTAGGGACAAATAATTTCTTGTTGACACAAACTCTTTTACTAGACACCTAACTTTTATTATCTTGCAAAGTACTTCTAGTTTTATTCTTGCAAAGTAGTTCTAGCATCACACCTACAAAATAGTTTCATACTTGTTTTCCGTAAAGCAAACGTCAAGTGTGCGTAGAGTTCTATTGGTGGTCGATAGAACTTGAGGGAATATTTGTTCTGCCTTTAGCTCCTCGCTGGGTTCAACACTCTTATTTTTCCAAGAAGGCTACAAACGATCCCCTCTACTTGTGGGTTATCACTCCTCCTCCTCCCGCAGGAACTCGGTGTAGCGCGAAAGGTCGCTGACGCACGTTCAGGCATCCACCTCCGCCTCCCGCCTTCGTACGGTGGTGGCGGAGCGGGTGATGACCCTGGCTGTCAACGGTGGGCTGGCGGCCACGACGACCGACGATGGGGTGGTGGCCATGACCACCACCTTCCGCCTTCGGGCCACCGTGGTGGAGCGAGTGATGGCCAGGGTGGCCGGTAGTCAGGTGACGGCCATGACGGCCACCTCCCGCCTTCGGGCCGCGGCGGCGGAGCGGGCGATGGCCCTGGTTTTCGATGATGGTGTGGCAGCAATGGCGGCCGGCAATAGCTACCGACGAGCAGCAGCGGCGCCTGTGGTGGGTGTTTCGCGCCCACCCAATCGGGACGCCATGCGCACCACACTACGCCAAGGACCGCACCACCGCCGCAGTGTAGCCTAGCTGGAGCTTTCCTCTAATGACAGCGGAGTGGCTGAGCGACGGTGACGGACCGGTGCCATTGGCGATTATGGGAGAAGCAGACGAGATAAGCTACATTGAGGGAGGGGAAAATGCGACGCATGACTCGCTGGCCGTGAGGGTTTATATAGCAGGCTGGTAAGCATTGGGATTTTGGGGGATTTCACCGAGTCGGGCGGGAAGCTTGCGCGGGAACCTGTGAGGTAGGGTGGGAATGGGCTCACCAACGATTCATTGGCACCACCGTTTGGCCAAAAGAATGCACCCCATGCGCTGAGCAAGCTTGCATTGTAAGCCGTCTACGGCAGCGGGGTGACATGACGTGCATGAGGAGGACGAAAGGCCATGTACACATATGGTTAATACAAAAAATGTTTGCGGTTTAATTACCTACTATACGCCCTCCTGTTTATAAGTAGGATTTAACTAATAATATACGAATGCATGTTGCCAAAGATTATATAGTTGGATTTGTGTTTGAACGTAGTTTCCAATTATATAATTTTTATAACATGCATTAACATTTTGTTGGTTAAATTTAAGGGCAAAGTATGGCACAGAATATAAAGGGGACTATAGACCAAGATGGAGGTAGTAGCACATGGCCGCTCTCTACGCAGCGACGCAACTTTCGGCCGGCTTGGAGGCGACCACTTCCCGTGTGTTCAACGACTATATGCATGTGGTTGCTTGTGGTTGAGGCAGTCGGGGCGCGCTCTGCTCGCGTCCCGCCACGCGCACTCTGCTCTCGCGTCCCTCCGGGTGCTCTTCCCTCGTCCCTCCACAGGTGCTACCAGTGTTTGGGGCCAGCGCACAATCACACATGTTCATGTGCATGCGGTTGCGCTGGGCACGGCACGACGATGCAGTTACCTGCTGCAAAAACTGCCATGCGGACGCGCCGAGAATTCAGGTCGCTCGACCCCCTTTTATTCCTGCGGCCATTTACCTTCACCTCTCGTCTCACACGACACAATAAGCACACCCACGAGGACACATACAAAGAGGATATCAAGTGGTTCCAATGGCGCTCCCAGCTGCCGATGACGACAACGACGGGCAGTTCACCACGCAACACGTCGGGGACACCCATGTGAGGGGGAAGGCTCTCTCGGTGGTGTACACGAATGGTCTGGTCTCGGTGGAGAGCTCCATCCAAACTATGGAGCAGTTCCATGCCGAGGACAAGTACCAAGTGGTCGGCTTCGACATCGAGTACACCATGGGTCGTGTCGGGCACGATCAGAAGTTTGTCGTCGCCTAGTTGTGCCTGCGACATGACGTCCTTGTCTACCACTACCACCTGGCCACAAGGCCTTTCGAGCGTTTTGATAACCCACAAGTATAGGGGATCGCAACAGTTCTCGATAAGTAAGAGTGTCGAACCCAACAAGGAGCTAAAGGCAGAACAAATATTCCCTCAAGTTCTATCGACCATCGATACAACTCTACGCACGCTTGACGTTCGCTTTACCTAGAACAAGTATGAAACTAGTACTTTGTAGGTGTTGTTGGATATGTTTGCAAGGTAATAAAGATTACGTAAATAAAAAGGAGGGGCTGTTTTATGTAAAGAAGCAATAAAGTAAATATAGCGAGTATGGAAAAGTGGTGGTAGGAGTTGCAAAATTGTCCCTAAGCAATTGACTACTTTACTAGACCGATTGCAAGTATTATGTGGGAGAGGCCACTGCTAGCTTGTCATCCCTGACTTGGAATTCTATGCACTTATGATTGGAACTATTAGCAAGCATCCGCAACTACTAACGTTCATTAAGGTAAAACCCAACCATAGCATTAATATATATTGGCCCCCCTTCAATCCCGTACGCATCAATTTCTATGCTAGGTTGAAGCTTCTGTCACTCTTGCCCTCCAATACATAGTCCTATCAACATACAACTAACCCTAGGGTGTGATCCATGCGCGCTCTCATATGATGGGCACCAAAGGACAGCAAGATAACCACAAGCAAATTAAATCAATCATAGCAATTCATCAACAACCGCTAGGACAACGAAAATCTACTCAGACATCATAGGATGGCAACACATCATTGGATAATAATATGAAGCATAAATGACCATGTTCAAGTAGAGGGTACAGCGGGTTGCGGGAGAGTGGGCCACTGTAGATAGAGGGGGGGAGGTGATGGAGATGTTGGTGAAGATGGCGGAGGTGTTGGTGTAGATCGCGGTGATGATGATGATGGCCACGGCAGCGTTCCGACGCCATCGGAAGAGAAGGGGAGAGGGGGTCCCTTCGTCTTCTTATTCCTTCACCTCCTCCCTAGATGGGAGAAGGGTTTCCCCTCTGGTCCTTGGCCTCCATGGCATGGGAGGGGCGAGAGCCCCTCCGAGATTTGATCTGTCTCTCTATCTCTCTCTGTTTCTGCGTTCCCAGATTCTTCCCTTTCACCGTTTCTTATATTCCCGGAGATTCGTAACTCCGATTGGGCTGAAATTTTAACACGATCTCTAGCCGGATATTAGCTTTCTTGCGGAGAAAGAAGGGCATCAACCACCTTACTGGTGGCCCACGAGAGTCAGGGGCGCGCCCCCTTGCCTCGTGGCAACCTCGGGCACCGTCTCGTGTGGATTTTTATTCCCAAAAATCATATATATTCCTAAAAAAATCTCCGTCAGTTTTAATCCCGTTTGGACTTCGTTTGATATGGATATTTTACGAAACAAAAAACATGCAACAAACAGGAACTCGCATTGGGCACTGGATGAATATATTAGTCCCAAAAATAGTATAAAAGTTGCCAAAAGTATATGAAAGTTGTAGAATATTGGCATGCAACAATCAAAAATTATAGATACGACAGAGACGTATCACGTTTCTTCAGGTTTATCAACAGCTCCGATTACAGTTTCGCTACGGTGGACACCACCAACGATCCAAAAGCGCTCAAGGTTTCGAGCTTGAAATGCTCGAATCTTGTCAACATCCAGCACCACTACAAGGTCTGGTGGAGAAATAACAACAAATTGAACTCCCTGGTTGACCTCGCCTCGGCCATCATCAACCCCTACTATGCAAAGATGGAAGAAGAGAGCAAGAAGGACAAGAATGCCTGGCACAATGTTTGGCATGAGAGACTGGATGAACAACACGTCAAGTACGCGGCCAAGGACGCGTACAGAAGCTACGAGATGTACATGCTTATCGTTGACATGAGGAATTGTCTTCTTCCTGCCCCAGACGAGGGATCGAGCCACATAGCAGTGGCGGGAGCGTCACAAGAAGTAGATGACTAGACGATTGTTTCTCCTACTTTAGAATGCATGCAATTGTTTGTTGAGGTGTGTGCGAATGTTCTCTATAGTCACTTATGTAATTAGATGCTTATTTCAGTTATATATATATATATATATATATATATATATATATATATATATATATATATATATATATATATATATATATATATATATACGGTGGCACTAAACTAAGCGAGAGCGCAAAATTCTTATTCTGTGCGCCAGTCGGTTGGAGTCTCGCGCTGCTACTTATTTGAGGGTAAAAGAAGTGAAAAATATAGTAATATGTTTAATTTCTGTTGCCACTCCATGCACCCACCTCCATGTCTCGTCGCTTTGAACCAACCCACTAATCATGAAGGTAATATTGCATGCTAGAAAAAATAACGAAATTAAATTGGTTACTGCCATTCATACATGAGAAATCGCTCCGCAAACTGGTCGTTCCTCTAATCCGAGTAAAATAGCTAGCAAAAATAGTAATAGATTTAAATATATTACTATCAGTCATGCACAATCCAAAAACCATGGTAAAATAGGTGGCAAATATGGTAATGGAACTACCATCCCTGCAAAAAAACATTCTTGTAATTATGGTAAAATAGCTGGCGAATATGGTAATGGAATGACCACAAGTTACAAATGTGGTAATGGAATTACCATCTCATTCTTCTAATCATGGTAAACTAGCTGGCAGTATCCATTACCATATGAATTGGCTCATTACGATGGATGCATATAGGCCGCGGACAAAGGCGGGCAGTGGGTGGTTTGGGGGTAATTAACGCATCGGTCGCTGTTTGGCTCGTGCACTGGGCGGAGCGTATGATTACTGAGCCTATATATATATACATATATATATAAACACTATTCTGATCACGGGATCAGAATAATATTCTGATCACAACTTGAACTGCTTGAGTAATGCGCTTGGACTTTCCTCTGTACGAACCCAACCTTCGGGCTATCTTCGCAACCGTGGCTTCCTCCGCAAATTATTCTGTTTAGTCGTGTTCTATATGATGTTAGTGCAATCTAGAAATGTTTTTTAGCAACTAAATACCGGTTTTAAATAAGAATCTCACTCGTTGGCGGATTTTGCTCTCGGGTCGTGATGAAATTGCGTTTTTTTACAATTTTACTTACTGAGTTGTTCGACCTGAACTTCTCCCAGTGCTAGTTTGAACTTCCGCCAACATTGCCCAAATGGGGCTTGCGATATACCGTTGGAAAGGTATGGACACCAGTATCATGACCCAAGTTAAATTTCTTGCAAAACATAAGTGGTTTAAGAGCAGTTTTGAAAATCATTTTTTCCTCATACAAAAAACGTGAATCGAATTTTCGATCGCATTTCTAAACCGTTTATTGGAATGAGGCAAATAATATGGCGTTGGAAAGATGCTGCAAAACCGCTCCTTCCACATGTTGAAAGTTTTCTCTAATTCCCTATGGATAAAGAGTAATTTGGAAAATCATAGAATTTCACAAACGAAACACCCGAGTTTGTATTTTTGATGCCATTTCTAAACGGCTAATCCAATTGAGGCAAATAATATGGCATTGGAAAGCTTATGAAAATGCGCTACTTTATCATGTTAAAAGTTTTTCTTAATTTGGAACGGTCTAAAAGTAATTTAGAAAACGATACAAGTTCCACGGAGTTCGTATTTTTGAGCTAATTTTTTAACCGTAGGTCCGAATGCAGCAAATGATATGGAGTTGGAAAGCTTGAACAAATGTGAAACTTGTTTGTATATATTGTTTCTCCCAATTCCTTACGGTTTTAAGTCAATTTTGAAAATGGCTCAAAACGTATTTTCCCCATAATTTCTACAAGCTTTATCGGAATGAGGCAAATAATATACTTCTGAAAAGCTACAGAAAATGCGAAACTTTTCCATGTTGATGGTTTTCTCTGATTCCTAGCCGTTTTCATGTAATTTCAAAAACGGCAAGATCATTTGTTCTGCCTTTATCGCGAAACAGATTCTTCGACAATGCACCGCGTGAAGAACCTGAACTTCTCGGCATGTCTACTTGAACTTCACTCTATTTTTCACGTGCATTTTTTTGCCTGTAGCTCTTCATCTACTCACCGGAATTGAGCAAGTAATATACAGGTAGAAAGCTAATGTAAACATGCAACTTTCCCATGTTGATCATTTTTTCATACCCGCGATGGTTTTAAAAAAATTTCATCTCAAATTCATTCACTATAGTAGTCGAACTTCCTGTTGTTTTCACGTTGAACTTCTGTGACGTATTTTCGTTTGTAATTTTGTCATCCATTTCGTTAGTGTTACACAAATGATATTCTTTTTGTTCAAACCTATCTCACAATATTTTTTTAACTTTCTCCGACCGATGACTTGAAGTTACACGAATGATATTTCTGTCGTTTTGAAGTAAATTAGAGAAATGACGAGATCATGATTTCTGCCTTCATTGCGAATGCAAATGCACTGCATGAAGTAGTTGAACTTCTCGGGCATGTCTGTTTGAACTTCACTCTGTTTTCGACGTGCTGTTTTTTGCACTACGTGAAGTAGTTGAACTCTGGGGCATGTTTGTTTGAACTTCACTCTGTTTCATTTTATTGTATTTTTCTTATATGAAATAGACACCATGTAGTATGTGAACTTCCGGTTGTTATCACTTCGAACTTCTCTCTGGTTTGAGAGAATTATTTTAAAACAAAAAAACAACATATTTTTTATGTATTTTTGGACATCTAAATACACGGTGAACCTCTCTCACAAGAAGTTTTTGAACTTTTCCTTGCTGGGCACTTGAACTTCTAGCAACCATTTTTTTGTTTACGAATTGTTTTCAAAAGTGCAAAAAATGGCGTTGTGTTTTGAATAGGTAAATCCTAGGTTTTAATAACCTACAAACTTCTTTGTTATTTCAATTTGAACTTCACCTTTTTTATATTTTGAGTAAATAATTGTATTCGATTTTTATACGGAAAAAATCGAACATGGAAATACAAGGTGAACCTCTCTCGCAAGAATTTTTGAGCTTCTCCGGACAGAGCACTTGAACATTTTTCAACAAACCTTTTAAGCTTTTATTTTTCTATACTTTTATTCTCACCTGAAATGCATTCCTTGCAGTACTTGAACTTCTAGTTGTTTTCATTATGAACTTCTGTCACATTTTTGTGTATACGTTGAATTACATGCAATTGAAGATCGGACATCATTTTTTGCCATTTTTTAAAACATGTAATTGGAGGTGAACATCCCGCAATATAAATTCAGAACCGTGCATGGGGGGACATGAACTTCTTGCAACAAATCTGAGTTTTTATATTCTTCAAAATTTTATGTTATTTCAAATAGCACTTCTTAGTCTTATTGTTAGATAAAAATATGTTTTCAAATAAGCATCAAACATTTTTTTAGAAATGGAAAGAATTTGAGTTTTCCGTAAACATCAAGCTACTCCTTTTATTTTTATTTGAAATTATTTAATTTTATTCTTTAGTAACGAAGAAAACCTGTGTTTTTCACAAATATTGAACTTCTCTTTTTTATAATTTGGACTTCTTGGTTTATTTCATTTAGCATCAAAATATCCTATTTTTGTCATAAATATTGGACCCCCTCCACATTCTTTTTCTAAACTATTTTTTGTTATTTCAATTTGTGCTTCCGTTGTGGAAACTTGTTGAACAGGAGGAACTTTTGGAACTTACCCGGTTTGTGCACTTGAACTTTTAGCAAAAAATGGACTTCTCGTTTTTACTCTTGTTTTCTCATACGAAAGACACACCATGTAGTACGTGAACTTACACCTGTTGTCAATTTGAACTTCTCACTATTTCAGTTTAGTAACAAAAAAATCTGAGTTTTTTATAGACATCGAGCCGCTCTAACTCTTTTTTCAACTTCTTTGTGTGCTTTTTAGGAATGTGAAAATTGGAGTTTTGTTAGAAACATTGAATTTCTTCATTATTTCGAATTGATCTTTTTGGTCTTATTCTTTAGTAACCGAAGAAACCAAGTTTTCAAATAAATATCAAACTGTTTTGCTTTCTAAAATTTAACTTCTTGGTTTTATTTCTTTAGTACGAGAAAAAACTGAGTTTTTAGTATGCATTGAACTACTCCGTTTTTTAAAATTGAACTTCTTGATTTTAATCTTTAGTATCGAGCAAAATCTAAGATTTTTATACACATCAAACGGCTTTATTTTTATACACATCAAACGGTGTTATTCATTAGTAAAGGGAAAAGTCCTAGTTATGTAATAAACATCGAACCACTCACTTCTTTAAATTTGAACTTCCAGCTCTAAAAAAATAGGAGGCAAATCCATGTTTACATACTTTTTAAACCGATCGATTTTTTTAATTTGACCTTCTTGGTTTCGGAATAAACATTTTGAACTTTTATGTTATCTAAATTTGAAATTCTCCAATTGTTTAGTAAAATGGTGAAACACCATTTTTTATATACTTGTCGAACTGCTCCTTTTTTATTTTTGAACTTCTTGGTTCAGTCTATAGTAACAGGAAAAATCACAGCTTTGTAAGAAACATTGGACCGCCCTTATTATTTAAATTTGAAGTTCAAGGATTTTTTTAGAAATTGTTAAACTTACGAAACACACATACTTCTTGTGTTGAACTTCAGGTGCAACACAAGTTCTATAGTGAGGATCACGATGGAGCTCTATTGGTTGTTGTGCCGTGTCCCTGGGAGTGCGATGGGGAGCTATTATGTACAACTAGTACTCTGCCTGCATCACACACTTACTTTTAGTGTTATCTTCTTTTCTGGTTCAACTAATATTATTATTACAAAGTTCTCCTTTTTTTGTATCACACTCTACTATCATCTTGAACTTCAGTCGTTTTTGTATCTGACCTACCAAACATTCTTTTTTGTGGGAACTCTTTTTTGGGGGGAACTCATCCAAATGCAGTTTTTAAGATCAAAGCAAATGCCTTGTTGCGCATAGTAGTAGCATCACACACAACTGTACCCATAGGTTGTGTTGCTGCATCCAAAGACAACTACATCACCAAACTCATCCAAAAAAATACAAGGGTTGCATCATGGGCATAAGAAGAGAAGGACATGCTCAGTAACTTGCAAAATGACCATTTGTATGAAATTGTTCAGATTCAAGCTAGTACCGATGGAGTATAACAACAAAGAAAGCATTTACTATAGGGCATCATCTGCTTTTAAACGCCCTGGTTAAGTAGGGCGAACTATAGTAGTCGCTCTCGTTGAACTTGGCATACAGCAGGATTTGTTCAACGGCGATCCCTCTATATCATTGCGCCTCTCTTGAGGACAGTGGGATGAGGTGAGGGGAGAGAGAAGCATCAGGAGGCGGTGGCCCCTCTCCGCTGTGCTGCAGCAGCGCAAAAACTTCGACGGGTCAGCAAGAGTGCAGGAGCTTGCATGTGACTCAAGAAGACCATATGCGGCCACGGGGGGAGGAAGAATGTGACGGGCAACAAGGTGTCAGACGTCAGTGGGAGGATGTACCCGACAGCGGTGTGTGGGTCACGAGCTCGTCACCAGATCCAGGGCGATCCGTCGATGGAGGAGCACCACCGGGAGGAGACTGAGGAGGCAGGGCACGGCGGAGGCGCGTGTTGGCCAGGCGCCGCCCCAAATCTTGCATCTACCAGGCGACAGAGGAGGCCGTCATTGGGGAGGAGGGGAGGGGGCCTCGCCGCCGTTTGGGAGGAGGGGAGGTGGCCGCGAGGGAGGTGACCGGTGGCGTGCAGGGTTGCCAGGAACCGGCGGCGCTGGTTGGGCAGCGTGGGGGTGGCGGCGCCGATTGCGGTGGGGCAGGTTGGGGCGGGGTGCGGGCGGCATGGTGGCGGCGGCGTCAATTGGAA